>NC_092086.1:29815112-29906079 GCF_045679555.1 Salvelinus alpinus
ACCCCACGATGAAGGTGCTTGTAATAGAGTTTGGTAAACACTGATCGAGGGCAATCAATGACAGTTAAATATGTATAATATAATAAATGAAGAGTGAATAAATAACTCACCACTGTATAGTAAAGACAGACGATCAACGAGATGATCAACACCAAAGATACAAAAACACCAACCAGCCATCTTTTCTTATTCTCACACTCACACCCCATATCTAAAAACGAGACAGAAATCAGTCAAATATGATACAAGAGATTTCAACAAGAACCCAGGACTAACTGTTCCTGTTCCAATGACAGTAATACAGAAGCGCAATGACATAATTCAGCTCTGTCCTAATGTTCTAAATGTGACTTTCTATTTCTCCATTCGTCTTACGGTGGCAAAGGTTCACCTCACACATTTAAGATTAGAAGTAACTTAGTCAAGAAAGGTCTTATTTCAACAAGGATCCAGGTCTTACTAAGCCTGGTCCAAAGACAGTCATACAAACGCACAGCCTGTCAAATAGTGAGTCACTGACCTGTACTGAAGGTTGACACGAGATGTTTGAATCTCTGCAGTGAAACTCTTTGTATTCTATATTCCAGTAAATGGTCAATCATTTGTATGTTTTAATTACCTTGACAAGGACGTTATGGACATGAAAAGGTAAGATAAGATAATATAAGATAAGAAATCTTTCTTCCACACGCTGACCTAACACTCGTCACTTGTCCTGGCTCAGTGCGGTATAACGACTCCTCAAAAGTGACTTTCTCTTTCAGTTTGGTGAATGTGTAACTTTATGATTGTTGTTTCACTATGTAACTTCCAGATTTTTTTCTCCAGATTTCACATAAATGTAACATTATTTCATAAAGAGCACATGTTCAACTTAATAAAAATATGTTTCCCATCTCAAGAGGTTAAATAAAATAAGTATTTCTAGCCTGTCTTTCAATGGGTAACAGGGATGTTGTGTTATGCTCGACCCGCTCAGTTTCCCACCACAAAACAGCAGATAATGGCAAAGTAAAAAGCAATGGCAGTTTTAAGACTTTATTCATATAAAAAAACGGATTTGTTGAATGTTCCATTTGGTCTTTATTGAAGGGCACTTCATTTAATATAGCAGGCTTTAAAAATTAAATATTGTGCACAAAATCTAAAAAAAAAAAACATATTTGGCAATGACATGCAGTACAAGTAGTGGAATGTTCGATAAACAGAATGATACCCAGGCTACACTGATAGTGAAGCATATTTCAAACTAGATACAGTTTTGCTTCGAGGCTGAAGGTAATATTTGTTTACATGTAACGTGTAGTTGCTTTAGATGAGGTGGAATATATCATTCTCAGAACAGAAGCGGTGGATAAAAAGGACTGTCATAATGCTTTCTTTTTCTGTTTTTACTTAATGCTTTCAACACAAGCAGCAGTGCACATGCTAACAAAATGTCTATCAATCACACTGCTTTCAATACAAGCAGCAGTGCACATGCTAACAAAATGTCCCTCAATCACACTGCTTTCAAAACATTCAACAGTGCACATGCTAACACAATGTTCATCAATCACACTGCTTTCAATACACGCAACAGTGCACATGCTAACAAAAGGTCCATCAATCACACTGCTTTCAATACAAGCAGCAGTGCACATGCTAACAAAATGTCCATCAATCACACTGCTTTCAATACAAGCAACAGTGCACATGCTAACAAAATGTCCATCAATCACATCGCTTTCAATACAAGCAACAGTGCACATGCTAACAAAATGTCTATCAATCACATTGCTTTCAATACAAGCAGCAGTGGACATGCTAACAAAATGTCCATCAATCACACTGCTTTCAATACAAGCAGCAGTGGACATGCTAACAAAATGTCCATCGATCACACTGTCAGGGGAAATATAATCAATCCATGAAAATAATGCAGGTATAACGTTTTTAACAGGATAGATGTAATGGAGCTGATAGATTCCACAAGAAAGACATGTCTGCTCTTCACAGTATATGTCTTCCAGAAGGATCCGTAACTGAAGACGACACGGAACTGTGCTCCTTGAAGGATCTGAAGTGCCTTTAACTCTTCTTCATGTGATTGTTGGGTTCTAACCTGAATTATAAACTGGGTGGTTCAAGCCCTAAACGCTGATTGGCTGACAGCTGTGGTATTTCAGACCATATACCACGGGTATGACAAAACATGTATTTTTACTGCTATAGTTACGTTGGTAACCAGTTTATAATAACAATAAATCTCCTCGGGTGGTTGTGGTATATTGGCCATATACTACACCCCCTTGTGCCTTATTGCTTAAATATACTTCTTCATGTCACCAGATTAGAACTGATTGATTATGTTACATGAACAATAAATAAACATGTTAGGGGTCAATGAAGGGTGAAGCGGAACTTTGTGAATGGAAAGTTACTGTGAGAGAAAAGGGGAACAGAGTATATGACCCAGGTCTGTTGAGTAAGGTGAACAGGAGGTCACTGATAAACATCATGGAGAAGTGACTAGAGAAAGAGCAACTGCTACCAGACTGCTCGACCTCGAAGGCAACAGCACAACAGTTAGGCAATATTGGGCAACAGATGAGAAGTTCCAAGAAGTTGTACCCTTCTCTTGCCCTGACATATACATGGTTGTTTGATCATGTGCAGAGTGTGCTTGTAGCTGAGGCACCCAGTGGGGTTAAGACACTTTTTATAGTCTTTTTACTCAGTTTGTTCAGAACCTAACTCTGTCATTTAACTGTACAATATCCACAGATTAACTATACAATGTCAGGAGAAAAAAATAAATAAATCTTAACTGAGAAAGCAACGCAAGTTAAAACAGTTTTTTTTTAAACATTTTTATCTGAGAGCTGAACCTTTGTAAAAGCACAAATTAGATGGAACTGTTTTCTTTGTTTCAGATGACGTATCATTGTACATTGCTGGGGAATGATCAGTAATATACAGTAAATATGAACATAAAATAGAGCATTATGAAGCCTGCAGGCTTATCTGATATTCTGCTGAATGGAAAAAAGCTACCTCTCTGGTTTGATTGCACTCCATTTAGCAATCTACAATTCAGGTTGCTCTGAGATCTAGTGCTCTCTACCTTGTAGACAACCTCACACCACTGGTTCTTCTGGACTTCAGTGACTTTGAATACCTCATAGGGCGGAATTAAAACCTCACTCTCATTTGCATAGGCAGAGTAATATGTCAGGTTAGCCCCAAAACATGTTTTGATCTCAAAGCAGGAAACGTTACCGAAAGTGTATAAGGTTTTGAGTTGAGAGCTTGAGGTGAAAGAACCGAAACGGATCTCTTTGTCAACAACACTCTGATCAAAATACGTGCCAGTTCTGCGGTAGGTGGTCCTACATGTTGTTTGACTTAGTTTAAGGATGCGAATGGCATCAGTCAGATAGAAGTGCAGGGAATGGTACTGGAATGTTTTTCCATACAGTGATTTGCCATTTTTAACCGCTTTGTTGAAGTGAAAGTAGAAGGATTGTGATTTAGATTTGGTTTTGGGTTTGTTATTTGTGTACAAATACATAGCAATGGAATGCTCTCTGTTCAGACCACGTTTAGGTGACTTTGCTTTTTGTTCGGCTATCTTCCAGGCTTCATTGAACTTTGAGTTTGAATTTCTCTCTTCCTGGAGATACTTGGCCGCCTTAGTGTACATTTCCATTGTGCAACCATCATATTTGTCATCAACAGAATCTGGTGCCATGTCCAGTGTGAACGGCTTGAACTGTAAAAACAACATTTCATAGTGTCAAATAAAGACATGCCAGGTCCCTACATCCCAGAGGATTTTTTTAATGGAAACAGTCCAGTGCTTGAAATCACATTTGCATACAGCAGTAGTGGTGAGGATGGATTGTATGATGGAGCCTTGGCTTGGCTACCCCACGATGAAGGTGCTTGTAATAGAGTTTGGTAAACACTGATCGAGGGCAATCAATGACAGTTAAATATGTATAATATAATAAATGAAGAGTGAATAAATAACTCACCACTGCGTAGTAAAGACCGACGATCAACAAGATGATCAACACCAAAGATACAAAAACACCAACCAGCCATCTTTTCTTATTCTCACACTCACACCCCATATCTAAAAACGAGAGAGAAATCAGTCAAATATGATACAAGAGATTTCAACAAGAACCCAGGACTAACTGTTCCTGTTCCAATGACAGTAATACAGAAGCGCAATGACATAATTCAGCTCTGTCCTAATGTTCTAAATGTGACTTTCTATTTCTCCATTCGTCTTACGGTGGCAAAGGTTCACCTCACACATTTAAGATTAGAAGTAACTTAGTCAAGAAAGGTCTTATTTCAACAAGGATCCAGGTCTTACTAAGCCTGGTCCAAAGACAGTCATACAAACGCACAGCCTGTCAAATAGTGGGTCACTGACCTGTACTGAAGGTTGACACGAGATGTTTGAATCTCTGCAGTGAAACTCTTTCTATTCTATATTCCAGTAAATGGTCAATCATTTGTATGTTTTAATTACCTTGACAAGGACGTTATGGACATGAAAAGGTAAGATCAGATAATATAAGAAATCTTTCTTCCACACGCTGACCTAACACTCGTCACTTGTCCTGGCTCAGTGCGGTATAACGACTCTTTATGATTGTTGTTTCAGTATGTAACTTCCAGATTTTTTCCCTCCAGATTTCACATAAATGTAACATTCTTTCATAAAGAGCACATGTTCAACATAATAAAAAAATGTTTCCCATCTCAGAGGTGAAATAAAATAAGTGTTTCTAGTCTGTCTTTCAATGGGTAACAGGGATGTCGTGTTATGCTCGACCCGCTCAGTTTCCCACCACAAAACAGCAGATAATGGCAAAGTAAAAGCAATGGCAGTTTTAACAAGACTTTATTCATATAAAAAACTGATTTGTTGAATGTTCCATTTGGTCTTTATTGAAGGGCACTTCCTTTAATATAGCAGGCTTTTAAAATTAAATATTTGTGCACAAAATCTAATTAAAAAAAAACATATTTGGCAATGACATGCAGTACAAGTAGTGGAATGTTCGATAACCAGACTGGTACCCAGGCTACACTGATAGTGAAACATATTTCAAACTAGATACAGTTTTGCTTCGAGGCTGAAGGTAATATTTGTTTACATGTAACGTGTAGTTGCTTTAGATGAGGTGGAATATATCCTTCTCAGAACAGAAGCAGTGGATAAAAAGGACTGTCATAATGCTTTCTTTTTCTGTTTTTACTTATTGCTTTCAATACAAGCAGCAGTGGACATACTAACAAAATGTCCATCAATCACACTGCTTTCAAAACAAGCAGCAGAGGACATACTAACAAAATGTCCATCAATCACATTGCTTTCAAAACAAGCAGCAGTGGACATACTAACAAAATGTCCATCAATCACACTGCTTTCAATACAAGCAGCAGTGGACATACTAACAAAATGTCCATCAATCACATTGCTTTCAAAACAAGCAGCAGAGGACATACTAACAAAATGTCCATCAATCACATTGCTTTCAAAACAAGCAGCAGTGGACATACTAACAAAATGTCCATCAATCACACTGCTTTCAATACAAGCAGCAGAGGACATACTAACAAAATGTCCATCAATCACACTGCTTTCAATACAAGCAGCAGAGGACATACTAACAAAATGTCCATCAATCACACTGCTTTCAATACAAGCAGCAGTGCACATGCTAACAAAATGTCCATCAATCACACTGCTTTCAATACAAGCAGCAGTGGACATACTAACAAAATGTCCATCAATCACATTGCTTTCAATACAAGCAGCAGAGGACATACTAACAAAATGTCCATCAATCACACTGCTTTCAATACAAGCAGCAGAGGACATACTAACAAAATGTCCATCAATCACATTGCTTTCAAAACAAGCAGCAGTGGACATACTAACAAAATGTCCATCAATCACACTGCTTTCAATACAAGCAGCAGTGGACATGCTAACAAAATGTCCATCAATCACACTGCTTTCAATACAAGCAGCAGAGGACATACTAACAAAATGTCCATCAATCACATTGCTTTCAAAACAAGCAGCAGTGGACATACTAACAAAATGTCCATCAGTCACACTGCTTTCAATACAAGCAGCAGTGGACATACTAACAAAATGTCCATCAATCACACTGTCAGGGGAAATATAATCAATCCATGAAAATAATGCAGGTATAACGTTTTTAACAGAATAGATGTAATGGAGCTGATAGATTCCACAAGAAAGACATGTCTGCTCTTCACAGTATATGTCTTCCAGAAGGATCCGTAACTGAAGACGACACGGAACTGTGCTCCTTGAAGGATCTGAAGTGCCCCTTTAACTCTTCTTCATGTGATTGTTGGGTTCTAACTTGAATTATAAACTGGGTGGTTCAAGCCCTAAACGCTGATTGGCTGACAGCTGTGGTATTTCAGACCATATACCACGGGTATGACAAGACATGTATTTTTACTGCTATAATTACGTTGGTAACCAGTTTATAATAACAATAAATCTCCTCGGGTGGTTGTGGTATATTGGCCATATACTACACCCCCTTGTGCCTTATTGCTTAAATATACTTTTCCTGTCACCACATTAGAACTAATTGATTATGTTAAATGAACAATAAACAAACATGTTAGGGGTCAATGAAGAGTGAAGCGGAACTTTGTGAATGGAAAGTTACTGTGAGAGAAAAGGGTAACAGAGTACATGACCCAGGTCTGTTGAGTAAGGTGAACAGGAGGTCACTGATAAACATCATGGAGAAGTGACTAGAGAAAGAGCAACTGCTACCAGACTGCTCGACCCCGAAGGCAACAGCACAACAGTTAGGCAATATTGGGCAACAGATGAGAAGTTCCAAGAAGTTGTACCCTTCTCTTGTCCTGACATATAAATGGTTGTTTGATCATGTGCAGAGTGTGCTTGTAGCTGAGGCACCAGGTGGGTTGAAGACACTTTTTAGAGTCTTTTTACTCAGTTTGTTCAGAACCGAACTCTGTCATTTTAGAGTGAAATATGACTCACTTTGGCCTCTGCTCTGAGACTCAGCATTGTTTGCAGAGGTAGATCGATATACCTGTTTTTAAGGAATGACACTGCTCTTAGATCAAAATGTTAAAACACAGTCACCTTGGCCCACAGACAGGAACTAACAGAGAGAGTGGCTCCATTTGTTTCAACCTCCACCAATCAACTGATTGGTTTCAGATCAGTCACCCACTGGGCATAGACGTCAATTCAATGTCTAGTTTTGATTTACATTTCAACTAATGTGAATTCAATGTGAAATCAACAAAATATTTAATGTCATTGGATTTAGGTTAAATGTGTGGTGAAAAAAATATGAAATTCCTTACGTTGATAGCTTTTTGCAAATTCAATCAGTTTCCCACATTGGTTCAATGTCATCACATTGATTTTGTTTTTAAATTATGTGGAAACAATGTTGATTCAACCAGTTTTGGCTCAGCGGGCAGCGTCACACGGAGGAAAGTGATGCTGTGGTCGGGCAGTGTCACACAGAGGAAAGTGATGCTGTGGTCGGGCAGTGTCACACGGAGGAAAGTGATGCTGTGGTCGGGCAGTGTCAGACGGAGGAAAGTGATGCTGTGGTCGGGCAGTGTCACACGGAGGAAAGTGATGCTGTGGTCGGGCAGTGTCACACGGAGGAAAGTGATGCTGTGGTCGGGCAGTGTCACACGGAGGAAAGTGATGCTGTGGTCGGGCAGTGTCACTCGGAGGAAAGTGATGCTGTGGTCGGGCAGTGTCACACGGAGGAAAGTGATGCTGTGGTCGGGCAGTGTCACTCGGAGGAAAGTGATGCTGTGGTTGGGCAGCGTCACACGGAGGAAAGTGATGCTGTGGTCGGGCAGTGTCACACGGAGGAAAGTGATGCTGTGGTCGGGCAGTGTCACACGGAGGAAAGTGATGCTGTGGTCGGGCAGTGTCACACGGAGGAAAGTGATGCTGTGGTTGGGCAGTGTCACACGGAGGAAAGTGATGCTGTGGTCGGGCAGTGTCACACGGAGGAAAGTGATGCTGTGGTCGGGCAGTGTCACACGGAGGAAAGTGATGCTGTGGTCGGGCAGTGTCACACGGAAGAAAGTGATGCTGTGGTCGGGCAGCGTCACACGGAGGAAATTGATGCTGTGGTCGGGCAGTGTCACACGGAGGAAAGTGATGCTGTGGTCGGGCAACGTCACACAGAGGAAAGTGATGCTGTGGTCGGGCAGTGTCACTCGGAGGAAAGTGATGCTGTGGTCGGGCAGTGTCACACGGAGGAAAGTGGTGCTGTGGTCGGGCAGTGTCACACGGAGGAAAGTGATGCTGTGGTTGGACTCACTCGATCAACATACCAACCACATTGGACCAATCAATCAATTGAACCATTTCCCCTCCTGTCCTTCCCTCCCTTGCTCTATAAAACCATGAATAAAATAACAGAGTGGTAGAATGAGAGGAGAGGTTGAAGAATGAGAGGAGAGTTTGAAGAATGAGAGGAGAGGTTGAAGAATGAGAGGAGAGGTTGAAGAATGAGAGGAGAGGTTGAAGAATGAGAGGAGAGGTTGAAGAATGAGAGGAGAGGTTGAAGAATGAGAGGAGAGGTTGAAGAATGAGAGGAGAGGTTGAAGAATGAGAGGAGAGTTTGAAGAATGAGAGGAGAGGTTGAAGAATGAGAGGAGAGGTTGAAGAATGAGAGGAGAGGTTGAAGAATGAGAGGAGAGGTTGAAGAATGAGAGGAGAGGTTGAAGAATGAGAGGAGAGGTTGAAGAATGAGAGGAGAGGTTGAAGAATGAGAGGAGAGGTTGAAGAATGAGAGGAGAGGTTGAAGAATGAGAGGAGAGGTTGAAGAATGAGAGGAGAGGTTGAAGAATGAGAGGAGAGGTTGAAGAATGAGAGGAGAGGTTGAAGAATGAGAGGAGAGGTTGAAGAATGAGAGGAGAGGTTGAAGAATGAGAGGAGAGGTTGAAGAATGAGAGGAGAGGTTGAAGAATGAGAGGAGAGGTTGAATCAAATCAAATGTATTTAAATAGCCCTTCGTACATCAGCTGATATCTCAAAGTGCTGTACAGAAACCCAGCCTAAAACCCCAAACAGCAAGCAATGCAGGTGTAGAAGCACGGTGGCTAGGAAAAACTCCCTAGAAAGGCCAAAACCTAGGAAGAAACCTAGAGAGGAAGCAGGCTATGAGGGGTGGCCAGTCCTCTTCTGGCTGTGCCGGGTGGAGATTATAACAGAACATGGCCAAGATGTTCAAATGTTCATAAATGACCAGCATGGTCAAATAATAATAATCACAGTAGTTGTCGAGAGTGCAGCAAGTCAGCACCTCAGAAGTAAATGTCAGTTGGCTTTTCATAGCCGATCATTAAGAGTATCTCTACCGCTCCTGCGGTCTCTAGAGAGTTGAAAACAGCAGGTCTGGGACAGGTAGCACGTCCGGTGAACAGGTCAGGGTTCCATAGCCACAGGCAGAACAGTTGAAACTGGAGCAGCAGCACGGCCAGGTGGACTGGGGACAGCAAGGAGTCATCATGCCAGGTAGTCCTGACGCATGGTCCTAGGGCTCAGGTCCTCCGAGAGAGAGAAAGAAAGCGAGAAAGAGAGAATTAGAGAAAGCATACTTAAATTCACACAGGACACCGGATAAGACAGAAGAAGTACTCCAGATATAACAAACTGACCCTAGCCCCCCGACACATAAACTACTGCAGCATAAATACTGGAGGCTGAGACAGGAGGGGTCAGGAGACACTGTGGCCCCATCCGATGATACCCCCGGACAGGGCCAAACAGGAAGGATATAACCCCACCCACTTTGCCAAAGCACAGCCCCCACACCACTAGAGGGATAACTTCAACCACCAACTTACCATCCTAAGACGGTCCAACTTACCATCCTTGAAGAATGAGAGAAGTCACAGGCTGCAGATGGAGACAGAGGCAGTGGGTTTAGATGACCCCAGTTGTGACGACAGTCCTGCCTCTGAAACTAGCCAATCGCCAGTGGCCGAAAAAGCAGCGTGTCGAATGACCAACTTCTGTTGGAGGCCATTCATACCACATGATGATGCAATCTCAAACAAATGATGTTCTCTCTCTTTTCCTCTCTCTTTTCTTTGTCATCATGCACCAAACCTTCATGTTGGCCCATCACTTTGTAATTGACCTTTCACAATAGAAGGAGACGTTCAGAGGCGTGATGTGGTCTTTGAAATGCCTTATCAGACGTAAAGTGAAGGATCTGTGCATCAAATCTATAGCCCATCAGTCAACTAAAAATACTTTATTTGGAGAAAAATGCTTACAGTCCCATTACTCCAGTGGAAAAATACTATTATCTAAGATTCTAATCAACCTTTAACTGTTATAAAACGGTAAATACAGATAGACGTAGAAACTGTATGAACACGATAGTGTATTGACACTCACTGCAAAGGCGACATCTTCCTCACTGTCTAGGTTGTACTGAGGTTGTAGAATGTTATTTATAATAAAGAGGCATCAGCGCAATTGATCTAGCAGGGGAAATTATCCTTGGATATGAATATCTGATACCAGACTACAAAGGCGATGCGAGCCCTTGAACATTTACATTTAATTGAGTTTTGTATGATATTACACTCATTAACTGCCAGCCCTCATGATTGCATAATTGCACCTCATAATGTTCCTGTTTTGAATTCTGTTCTGATCCGTGGTCGAAGCTAGCGCAACGTTAGCATAACAACAGGCACATTAGCGTAAACTAGCACTAATGCTAAACGCTTGTTGATTCATTGTGTGATAGCTAAGTATTAACATGACCCTACTAGAAATGGCCTGGGGCCGGGCTAATCTCATTTAGCTTGAGTAATGTTGTCTGTCATTAGCAAAGGAATACAATCGGTCACTCAGAAGGCCCTAAAATTATGATCTGCGCCCGGTAAAATTAGCCACCAATTAAGGCTGTTTTTCTAAAGAAAAAAAGAATAACTCAGATACGATTAAGGGAGAACATTAAGGAGATACGGTATTAAAGGAAAATCGCCTCAGAGTTCACTGAATAACACTCCCAGGTGAGAGACAGAGACAGACAGTCTCCTGCCGTACGGTGTTGAGCCTATTCACTGTTTCTCATCCTTCACAGGTTGACAGAGGTTCCGTGGTGTGATGATGTTGACCATCATTGCCAGGGACGCTAGGGACATGTGTTGTCGCTGTTGGCTGTTGCTTGGCGACACCGCAGGTGGATGGTGTTTGATTCTACACCGGCACAGATAGGAGGTTAGCTGGGGAGACAGGCGGCACGGAAATATACCATTATTACAAATATAGAAAGGTCTCCCAACTGACATGTCATCAGAGATAGAGAGAGAGAGAGGGAGGAAGAGAAAGGGAGAGAAAGAGAGTGAAAGTGAGAGAAGGAGAGGGAGAGAGCTCAAAAGAGAGAGAGAGAAATTGCTAATCTTTCTCTCAAGAAGGGTGGGAGGAGGGTTGGGTTGAGAAAGAGAGAGAGAGAGAGAAATTGCTAATCTTTCTCTCAAGAAGTGTGGGAGGAGGGTTGGGTTGAGAAAGAGAGAGGTTTCACCTGAATCCAGGTGAACAAAAGTGCTAATGAACACAAAGGTCTTGATTCAACTCCATGGGCCTTAGTTTGTCTTCCAGTGTTGCTGATTGCTGTCCATCTGCTGGTTCAGTAGGCTTCTGATTGTGTTTCTGAAGAGCACGTTAGTTCTATCAGAGTGCATTCTGTTTCTGTAAGTGTGAAACATTATGATTCTCTGGGGCTTTTTAAGCACATACACACGCGCATTCGTGCACGTGCACATAAACACACAAAATTGCACGCACACACAATTGCACACACACACACCGCAGAGTGTGCCTTTTTCCCCTTTTGTCACATCGTCGCCCTCCATTTATTGTGTTAAAACCGCGGGCTGTGATAGACTTGTCACTACAGAAAATGGGCCAGAGTCCCTGCCTAAAGTGGGGCACAGTAGTTTATAAAAAGCCCAGACATCCGTATCCTCATGTCTTACACAGTGAAATACAGTATGAAAGGTTGAATTAATGTGTCTATAATGACGATTCTACTATTTTACACATTTTCTTTGATTCTGTTTCATCCCACACACACACCCTCTGAACCCAAACACACCCTCTTAACCCACACACCCTCTGAACCCACACACACCCTCTGAACCCACACACACCCTCTTAACCCACACACCCTCTGAACCCACACACACCCTCTGAACCAACACACACCCTCTGAACCCACACACCCTCTGAACCCACACACACCCTCTTAACCCACACACACCCTCTGAACCCAAACACACCCTCTGAACCCACACACACCCTCTGAACCCACACACACACCCTCTGAACCCACACACACCCTCTGAACCCACACACACCCTATGAACCCACACACACCCTCTGAACCCACACACACCCTCTGAACCCACACACACCCTCTGAACCCACACACACCCTATGAACCCACACACACCCTATGAACCCACACACACCCTATGAACCCACACACCCTCTGAACCCACACACCCTCTGAAACCACACACACACCCTATGAACCCACACACACCCTCTGAACCCACACACACCCTCTGTACCCACGCACACCCTCTGAACCCACACACACCCTATGAACCCACACACCCTATGAACCCACACACACACTATGAACCCACACACCCTCTGAACCCACACACCCTATGAACCCACACACACCCTATGAACCCACACACACCCTATGAACCCACACACCCTCTGAACCCACAAACACCCTCTGAACCCACACACACCCTCTGAACCCACACACCCTCTGAACCCACACACACACACCCTCTGAACCCACACACACCCTCTGAACCCACACACACCATCTGAACCCACACACACCCTCTGAACCCACACACCCTCTGAACCCACACACACCCTCTGAACCCACACACACCCTCTGAACCCACACACCCTCTGAACCCACACATACTCTCTGAACCCAAACACACCCTCTGAACCCACACACCCTCTGAACCCAAACACACCCTCTGAACCCACACACACACCCTCTGAACCCACACACACCCTCTGAACCCACACACACCCTCTGAACCCACACACCCTCTGAACCCACACACACTCTCTGAACCCACACACCCTCTGAACCCACACACCCTCTGAACCCACACACACCCTCTGAACCCACACACACCCTCTGAACCCACACACCCTCTGAACCCACACACCCTCTGAACCCACACACACCCTCTGAACCCACATACTCTCTGAACCCAAACACACCCTCTGAACCCACACACACCCTCTGAACCCACACACACCCTCTGAACCCACACACACTCTCTGAACCCACACACCCTCTGAACCCACACACACCCTCTGAACCCACACACCCTCTGAACCCACACACCCTCTGAACCCAAACACACCCTCTGAACCCACACACACCCTCTGAACCCACACACACCCTCTGAACCCACACACCCTCTGAACCCAAACACACCCTCTGAACCCACACACACCCTCTGAACCCACACACACCCTCTGAACCCACACACCCTCTGAACCCACACACACCCTCTGAACCCACATACTCTCTGAACCCACACACACCCTCTGAACCCACATACTCTCTGAACCCAAACACACCCTCTGAACCCACACACTCTCTGAACCCACACACACCCTCTGAACCCACACACCCTCTGAACCCACATACTCTCTGAACCCACACACACCCTCTGAACCCACATACTCTCTGAACCCAAACACACCCTCTGAACCCACACACACCCTCTGAACCCACACACACCCTCTGAACCCACACACCCTCTGAACCCACACACACCCTCTGAACCCACACACCCTCTGAACCCACACATACTCTCTGAACCCACACACACCCTCTGAACCCACATACTCTCTGAACCCAAACACACCCTCTGAACCCACACACCCTCTGAACCCACACATACTCTCTGAACCCACACACCCTCTGAACCCACATACTCTCTGAACCCACACACACCCTCTGAACCCACACACCCTCTGAAACCACACACACCCTCTGAACCCACACACACCCTCTGAACCCACACACCCTCTGAACCCACACACCCTCTGAACCCACATACTCTCTGAACCCAAACACACCCTCTGAACCCACACACCCTCTGAACCCACACATACTCTCTGAACCCACACACACCCTCTGAACCTACATACTCTCTGAACCCAAACACACCCTCTGAACCCACACATACTCTCTGAACCCACACACACCCTCTGAACCCACATACTCTCTGAACCCAAACACACCCTCTGAACCCACACACCCTCTGAACCCACACATACTCTCTGAACCCACACACACCCTCTGAACCCACATACTCTCTGAACCCACACACACCCTCTGAACCCACACACCCTCTGAACCCACACACACCCTCTGAACCCACACACCCTCTGAACCCACACATACTTTCTGAACCCACACACACCCTCTGAACCCACATACTCTCTGAACCCAAACACACCCTCTGAACCCACACACCCTCTGAACCCACACATACTCTCTGAACCCACACACCCTCTGAACCCACATACTCTCTGAACCCACACACACCCTCTGAACCCACACACCCTCTGAACCCACACACACCCTCTGAACCCACACACACCCTCTGAACCCACACACACCCTCTGAACCCACATACTCTCTGAACCCACACACACCCTCTGAACCCACATACTCTCTGAACCCAAACACACCCTCTGAACCCACACACCCTCTGAACCCACACACACCCTCTGAACCCACATACTCTCTGAACCCACACACACCCTCTGAACCCACATACTCTCTGAACCCAAACACACCCTCTGAACCCACACACTCTCTGAACCCACACACACCCTCTGAACCCACACACCCTCTGAACCCACATACTCTCTGAACCCACACACACCCTCTGAACCCACATACTCTCTGAACCCAAACACACCCTCTGAACCCACACACACCCTCTGAACCCACACACACCCTCTGAACCCACACACCCTCTGAACCCACACACACCCTCTGAACCCACACACCCTCTGAACCCACACATACTCTCTGAACCCACACACACCCTCTGAACCCACATACTCTCTGAACCCAAACACACCCTCTGAACCCACACACCCTCTGAACCCACACATACTCTCTGAACCCACACACCCTCTGAACCCACATACTCTCTGAACCCACACACACCCTCTGAACCCACACACCCTCTGAAACCACACACACCCTCTGAACCCACACACACCCTCTGAACCCACACACCCTCTGAACCCACACACCCTCTGAACCCACATACTCTCTGAACCCAAACACACCCTCTGAACCCACACACCCTCTGAACCCACACATACTCTCTGAACCCACACACACCCTCTGAACCTACATACTCTCTGAACCCAAACACACCCTCTGAACCCACACATACTCTCTGAACCCACACACACCCTCTGAACCCACATACTCTCTGAACCCAAACACACCCTCTGAACCCACACACCCTCTGAACCCACACATACTCTCTGAACCCACACACACCCTCTGAACCCACATACTCTCTGAACCCACACACACCCTCTGAACCCACACACCCTCTGAACCCACACACACCCTCTGAACCCACACATACTTTCTGAACCCACACACACCCTCTGAACCCACATACTCTCTGAACCCAAACACACCCTCTGAACCCACACACCCTCTGAACCCACACATACTCTCTGAACCCACACACCCTCTGAACCCACATACTCTCTGAACCCACACACACCCTCTGAACCCACACACCCTCTGAACCCACACACACCCTCTGAACCCACACACACCCTCTGAACCCACACACCCTCTGAACCCACACACCCTCTGAACCCACATACTCTCTGAACCCAAACACACCCTCTGAACCCACACACCCTCTGAACCCACACATACTCTCTGAACCCACACACACCCTCTGAACCCACATACTCTCTGAACCCAAACACACCCTCTGAACCCACACATACTCTCTGAACCCACACACACCCTCTGAACCCACATACTCTCTGAACCCAAACACACCCTCTGAACCCACACACCCTCTGAACCCACACATACTCTCTGAACCCACACACACCCTCTGAACCCACATACTCTCTGAACCCACACACACCCTCTGAACCCACACACACCCTCTGAACCCACATACTCTCTGAACCCAAACACACCCTCTGAACCCACACACCCTCTGAACCCACACATACTCTCTGAACCCACACACACCCTCTGAACCCACATACTCTCTGAACCCACACACACCCTCTGAACCCACACACCCTCTGAACCCACACACACCCTCTGAACCCACACACACCCTCTGAACCCACACACCCTCTGAACCCACACACCCTCTGAACCCACACACCCTCTGAACCCACATACTCTCTGAACCCAAACACACCCTCTGAACCCACACACTCTCACTCTCTCAGCACCATTTTGGAGGAGAAGAAGACCAAGGTGAAGATCACGTTCTTCGTCATCCTGGTGGGCATCTCCTGCATGCTGGCTGCCATGGTGACGGACCACTGGACTGTACTGAGCCCGCCGTTCGACAAGTTCAACACCACCTGTGAGACGGCCCACTTTGGCCTCTGGAAGCTCTGCATGAAGACCGTCTTCATGGTGGAGGAAGATTTCATCACACATTCTCTCTGATTCTGTTTCATTCATTAAGTCCAAGAAAGTCCCTTTTTTCACTATTTAGTCTGAGGATTCATTCCATTTACATTCCAGTATAGTATAAATGGTGGATTTAGTAGCATCTTCAAGCAGCTATATATAGAATACCAGACACTTAAAACACAACAACCAAAATAATGTGAAACAGCAAAGGAACAAGTGGAGACACCTGTTGCTATATACAATTACATGCACTTTCAAGGACAAACCCATTCATCTGCAGAATGGATGTACTTGAATGACAAAGGATTTATATCGCTAGACAGTAGATTAAAAACAATCATTTCATGATTCCTTCACTGTCAACTATTAAGGTGTAAAGATATATTATCTTTAGTCCTCTGTAGTCCTCTGTTAGATTTAAATAGATCCTTCCTTTTCCCGAATTTGGATTGGGTGCAGCCGTCAGGTGGGGGCCCCCGTGTCTCAGGCCCCTCAGTGATTGGTGGAGAAATAGATCAGCTCGTAATAAAGGAACTCTCCCATGAGCCCCTTAAATGGAGCCAGAGAGCAACAAGACACTTTCTGATAGGTAGAAATAACACAGGATTCTATTACAAAGAACATGTTCTAAATATTCACATTTGATTTCAAGGGTTTCTAGAACAACAATATCTACAGAATGTGTGCAATATTTACTTTGGCTTAGATATTAGTCTTTTCCACCTCTGAATCTTCAATGTCGTATGAAAGCTTAAACCAGATCGAGCCCTCAACCTGTCTCGTTCGATTGTACCCCATCACAGCACCTAACCCCTGACCCCAAGTAGCTCAGACTGGTCAAAGTGGGGACGGTTTTGGTAAATATTTCACATCCTTCTTCACAGCAGTGCTGTATAGACTCGGGCTAAACACTGTAAACATGTTCCTGGGAGGGAGAGTGAGAGTAGGAATCTAGGGCACTGTTATCTGGCCTCTTTTCTTCGAGCAGAAGCAGAGATCTGTGGATGGAGAGAGCTGGAGAGAGAGAGAGGAGACGTTTCGTACTTTATTGAGGCTGCTGGAGAAGACTAATTCTTAATACTGCTTTCTAGGAGCTAGACATCCTCACAGGGACCTTTACTATAATACACAACAACACACACACACTTCATACACTCTCAGCACCATGTTGGAGGAGAAGAAGACCAAGGTGAAGATCATGTTCTTCGTCATCCTGGTGGGCATCTCCTGCATGCTGGCTGCCATGGTGACGGACCACTGGACTGTACTGAGCCCGCCGTTTGACAAGTTCAACACCACCTGTGAGACGGCCCACTTTGGCCTCTGGAAGCTCTGCATGAAGACCGTCTTCATGGTGGAGGAGGACCCAGAGGGCCAGGGCTGTGGCCCCATCAGTCTGCCCGGAGGTAAGGGCTGCTTCTACCTTCTGTCTCTGTTAGGATCAGGGAGTCTACCTTCATTTAAGGTTATGGTTAGGCATAAGGTTAGCAGTGTGGTTTAGGTTAGGGTTCAGGTTAGGGTTAGGTTTAAAATCACCCTGCAGAGCTGCCTCCAGTACATGCGTCATCCCAGTAAATGCCAACCTGCAGGTGGTGCAGTGTGATTGTTTCTAACCCTCTGTGTCAGTTAGTGTAAGGCTGTGTCCCAAATGAAACCCTATTCCCTACACAGTGTACTACTTCTGACCAGACGCTACATAGGGAATAGGGTGCCATTTGGGACACAGGCAGAGTTTAATAACTAGCAGAGCAGTAAATGGCTCTTTGCCCTCCTGTCTCTGTTAATGTCTGCTTGCCAGGAAGGTGGGGTTTTTCTAACCCTGTTTCTTCTGAGGCTAAAAAAACACGGTTAACCCCTTTCTCTGTCTAGTAGTGTCTCCCCAGAGGCAAGAGGCTCTTGACCATATCTGTCTCTATTAGTGAGCTACAGTAAGTGTGAGGGGTTACATGGGCTGCAGATATTAATCTCCTGGCTTTCATTCATTGTATCATGTTGTTGCTGGTGGGGGTCCTTACCAATATGCGGCCTTCCAATTAGAATTTGGTTAAAACTTGTCAGGGATTCAGGGACTCTCCCCCTGCTTTTCTGTCTGAGTGTACAGTAGACCTGCCCCTCCACTTCCAGATCCATCTCTTCAGATGTCAGAGGGCAGAGGGTAGAGGAGAGAGAGCTGAGAGTGAGTGGTGTGAGGGTACTACCCTCTCATATACACGCACGCATACACACACACACACACACACACACACACACACACACACACACACACGCACACACATACAGCCCCCCAGAGTTACTGTGTCTGCGGGTGGAGCGAGAGGGTTTTCTTTGCCATGAAAAAGGAACAGAACATTTGACATACTAATTAGGATCTGGCAAAAAAATACTTGAATCAGTTATAGAACCCATTGCCCTTTAGGGTTGTGAGGTCTGGGGTCTGCTCACCAACCAATAATTCACAAAATGGGACAAACACCATGCAGAATTCAGAATTCACAAAATGGGACTCTACATGCAGAATTCTGCAAAGATATCCACTGTGTACAACGTAAAATACCAAATAGTGTATGCAGAGCAGAATTAGGCCGATACCCGCTAATTATCAAAATCCAGAAAAGAGACGTTAAATTCGACAAGCACCTAAAAGGAAGTGATTCCCAAACCTTCCATAACAAAGCCATCACCTACAGTGGAGTGAGGTGCGTACTGGCGGCAGAGAAGTCAGGCGCAGGAGAGCGAAAACTGATTTACAACTGTGTCGTTTAATATCCATAAACTACCGTCAACAGAACAATACAATAAATGGGTCAAACAAAACCCGGTAAATACCAGCATACCGTGCACAAGCACTACAACAAACAATTACCGACAAGGACATGGGGGGAAACAGAGGGTTAAATACACAACATGTAATTGATGGAATTGGAACCAGGTGTGATGGAAGACAAGACAAAACTAATGGAAAATGAAAAGTGGATCAGCGATGGCTAGAAGGTCGGTGACGTCGACCACTGAACGCCGCCCAAACAAGGAGAGGGACCGACTTCGGCGGAGGTCGTGACATACAGAGAAATTAACCTGGAGAAGAGCCCCCTAAGCAAGCTAGTTCTGAGGCTCTGTTCACAAACACAAACAGACCCCACAGAGCCCCAGGACAGCAACACAATTAGACCCAACCAAATCATAAGAAAACAAAAAGATAATTACTTGACACATTGGAAAGAATTAACAAAAAAACTGCCGTAGACAGACCTGGCTCTCAAGAGAAGACAGGCTATGTGCACACTGCTCACAAAATGAGGTGGAAACTGAGCTGCACTTTCAATCTTCCTGCCAAATGTATGACCATTTTAGAGACACATATTTCCCTCAGATCACATAGACCAACAAAGATTTTGAAAACAAACCCAATTTTTATAAACTCATATATCTTTTGGGTGAAATACCACAGTGTGCCATCACAGCAGTAAGATTTGTGACCTGTTGCCACAAGAAAAGGGCGACCAGTGAAGAAGAAATTGTAAATACATCCTATATTTATGTTTATTTATAACTATTTGCACATCATTACAACACTGTATATAGACATAATATGTGTAATGTTCACTGTTATTTTTTATTGTTTATTTCACTTTTGTTTATTATCTATTTCACTTGCTTTGGCAATGTTAACATATGTTCCCCATGCCAATAAAGCCCTTTAAATTGAAATTGAGAGAGAGAGGTTTAACTGTGAGGGAGATACAGAGAGAGAGAGAGAGAGAAAGAGAGAGAGATAGAGAGAGAGACAGCGAGAGAGGGAGAGTGAGAGAGACAGAAAGAGAGAGGGAGAGAGAGAGAGAGAGACAGAGAGAGAGAGGGAGAGAGAGAGAGAGACAGCGAGAGAGAGAGAGTGAGAGAGACAGAAAGAGAGAGGGAGAGAGAGAGAGAGCAAGAGAGAGGCTGGTTTGTGTGTGTGAGTGTGGACAAGACAGAGCTGCTCTTCCTCCCGGGAAAGGCCTACCCGCTCCATAACCTTTCCATCACGGTTGACAACTCCAGTGTTCCCCTCACAGAGTGCAAAGAACCTTTGCGTGATCCTGGACAACATCCTGTCGTTCTCTCCAAACATCAAAGCACTGACTTGGTATTGCAGGTTCATGCTCAACAACGTCCATAGAGTATGACCCTACCTCACACAGGAAGTGGCGCAGATCCTAATCCAGGCACTTGTCATCTCCCATCTGGACTACTGCAACTCGCTGTTGGCTGGGCTCCCTGCTTGTGCCATCAAACCCCTGCAATTGATCCAGAACACCGCAACCCGCCTTGTGTTCAGCCTTCCCAAGTTCTCCCATGTCACCCCACTCCACAGCCCATCCTACTGGCTCCAGTCGAAGCTCGCATCCACTACAGACCATGGTACTTACCTATGGAGCAGAAAGAGAAACTGTCTCTCCCTACCTTCAGGCTATGCTCAAACCGTACACCCCAACCCGAGTACTCTGTTCTGCCACCTCTGGTCTCTTGGCTCTCCCGCACCAACAGGAGGTCAGCACCCTCTCAGACCAGTCAAAGCTATTCTCCCAAATGGTGGAACCAGCTTCCCCCTGAAGCTAGGACAGCAGAGTCCCTGCCCGTCTTCCAAAAACATCTGATACCCTCCCTCTTCAAAGAGTATCTTGAATAATCCCACAGCACCCCCGTTTAGCAAATTGCCTTCCGTAAACTAACATTCAGACTCGCTAGTCGAATCGAGGTGTGTGAATTGACTCCCTAGTCCAACCGAGGTGTGTGAATTGACTAGCTAGTCCAACCGAGGTCTGTGAATTGACTCGCTAGTCCTACCGAGGTGTGTGAATTGACTAGCTAGTCCAACCGAGGTGTGTGAATTGACTCTCTAGTCCAATTGAGTTGTGTGAATTGACTCGCTAGTCCAACCGAGGTAGGGGAATTGACTTGCTAGTCCAACCGAGGTGTGTGAATTGACTCGCTAGTCCTACTGAGTGTGTGAATTGACTCGCTAGTCCAACCGAGGTGTGTGAATTGACTCGCTAGTCCAACCGAAGTGTGTGAATTGACTTGCTAGTCCTACCGAGGTGTGTGAATTGACTCGCTAGTCCAACCAAGGTGTGTGAATTGACTCACTAGTCCAACCGAGGTGTGTGAATTGACTCGCTAGTCCAACCGAGGTGTGTGAATTGACTCGCTAGTCATATCGAGGTGTGTGAATTGACTCGCTAGTCCAACCGAGGTGTGTGAATTGACTCGCTAGTCCGATCGAGGTGTGTGAATTGACTCGCTACTCCAACCGAGGTGTGTGAATTGACTCGCTAGTCCTATCGAGGTGTGTGAATTGACTCGCTAGTCCTATCGAGGTGTGTGAATTGACTCGCTAGTCCAACCGAGGTGTGTGAATTGACTCGCTAGTCCTATCGAGGTGTGTGAATTGACTCGCTAGTCCAACCGAGGTGTGTGAATTGACTCGCTAGTCCTATCGAGGTGTGTGAATTGACTCGCTAGTCCTATCGAGGTGTGTGAATTAACTCGCTAGTCCTATCGAGGTGTGTGAATTGACTCGCTAGTCCAACCGAGGTGTGTGAATTGACTCGCTAGTCCTACCGAGGTGTGTGAATTGACTCGCTAGTCCAACCGAGGTGTGTGAATTGACTCGCTAGTCCTATCGAGGTGTGTGAATTGACTCGCTAGTCCTATCGAGGTGTGTGAATTGACTCGCTAGTCCTATCGAGGTGTGTGAATTGACTCGCTAGTCCTATCGAGGTGTGTGAATTGACTCGCTAGTCCAACCGAGGTGTGTGAATTGACTCGCTAGTCCTATCGAGGTGTGTGAATTGACAAACAAACTGGATGTGCCCGATGCACTACATTCAGTCGTTCACACTTGGAAGACAGGCAGTGGGAACTGTCTAAATACAGCTGTGGAAACCATGGGGATGTGGAAGACCGGCAGTGGGAAGTGTCTAAATACAGCTGTGGAAGCCATGGGGATGTAGAAGACAGGCAGTGGGAACTGTCTAAATACAGCTGTGGAAACCATGGGGATGTGGAAGACAGGCAGTGGGAACTGTCTAAATACAGCTGTGGAAGCCATGGGGATGTAGAAGACAGGCAGTGGGAACTGTCTAAATACAGCTGTGGAAGCCATGGGGATGTGGAAGACAGGCAGTAGGAACTGTCTAAATACAGCTGTGGAAGCCATGGGGATGTAGAAGACAGGCAGTGGGAACTGTCTAAATACAGCTGTGGAAGCCATGGGGATGTAGAAGACAGGCAGTGGGAACTGTCTAAATACAGCTGTGGAAGCCATGGGGATGTGGAAGACAGGCAGTAGGAACTGTCTAAATACAGCTGTGGAAACCATGGGGATGTGGAAGACAGGCAGTGGGAACTGTCTAAATACAGCTGTGGAAGCCATGGGGATGTGGAAGCAAGGCAGTGGGAACTGTCTAAATACAGCTGTGGAAGCCATGGGGATGTAGAAGACAGGCAGTGGGAACTGTCTAAATACAGCTGTGGAAGCCATGGGGATGTGTAAATAATTCAAGGTTACAGATATGGACATGAGAATACGTTTATTTTTAAGTGCAAGTATAAAGATCGCATTGGCTTTGAATAAATACAACATTGTCAGTGTTGGAAGTGACTATTCCGCTATGTTCAGGCCAGTATTCACTCAATACTGCCTTTGAATGGGTGTTCGATTACATGCCACATGGTCTTGTTCAAGGAGGAAATTCACTGGGACAATTGCTGTTATTCAATGCATTGCTGCATACCATTCAACCACAATCTGTGGTATTGTGGATCCAGTTGTGTTTGGTGGTTATAGACTTCACTACAGACAGATGTAGGATCATAATCTGACCTATATTGTCACAGCAAAATAATCCTGCAGCACCCGGATTTGAACATTTAGTCCATACTGTTTTGATCAGTCAGGCTATTAGATTAGATTCATTTAATAGTCACATGTACAGAGTTACAGAGGTAATTACAGGGTACAGTGAAATTCAGGTAGCTGACTAGTGGTGGCTGTTCAGCAGCCTGATGCTCTGGGGTAGAAGCTATTGGCTAGTGTGTGTAGTTGCCGTACCAGGCTGGGATACAGCCTGAAAGTATGCTCTCGATGGTGCTCCTGTAGAACACAGCGAGCGCCCTTGGAGACAGGCCACATTTCTTCATCCTCCTGTTAGATTAGGGGCTGTTAGTGACCCAGAGGAAAGTGAGGCATAATGGGATTTATCCAGGTTTCCAGCCACACAGTCACCTGATGTTATGTGTTAGCTGCTCATTAAGACACACTGTTGGGGCTGGGGGTTGGACAGGGGTTGGGTGTGAGGCAGAATACATTAACACAGCGCAGCGCCAGCAAAGAATAGTCTGTGATTAAATTGTGTGAAAAACACAACAGGATCATACACACCTAACTGTCTACCCGTGGTGGGAGTCAGGGTGACTCACCTTAATAACATGCTTTGCATTCCAAAACGATTGGAGCTGATCAACGTGTGGCATGCGCTCCCGTTCATTTCCGTTCACTCCTGTTCGCCGTACACTTTTGTCATTTACCGCCGTAATTACAAGGCATTTGTCTCCCGCAACAAGATGCCTTGATGAATTTTGAAAACGACCTTCCCTATAAATGACACATGACTTCTTGACTGGTTTTAAATTGAACAAACACTTTAATGAACATCACCATCACGTCAGCCAGGAAATAACATTAGGGGCATATTGTTGGAGTGATGTATGGTTTCATGTGTGTGTGTCTTTGTCTGTATCTCTCTCTCTCTCTCTGTGTGTGTGTGTGTGTGTGTGTGTGTGTGTGTGTGTGTGTGTGTGTGTGTGTGTGTGTGTGTGTGTGTGTGTGTGTGTGTGTGTGTGTGTGTGTGTGTGTGTGTGTGTGTGTGTGTGTGTGTGTGTGTGTGTGTGTGTGTGTGTGTGTGTGTGTGTGTGTGTGTGTGGAATGTAAGTGCCTCACAGACAGATAGACAGTAGATAGTAGACAGTGGAATTACCTGTTCATTTGGCTGAACTCTCAGGAGGGTAGTATTTTTTTGGAGACACAGCTGGATAAATGGAGATGGGTGCAAACTGTAGTGTTTCTCAACCCCAGTGTTCTATAACTGTAGTGTTTCTCAACCCCGGTGTTCTATAACTGTAGTGTTTCTCAACCCCGGTGTTCTATAACTGTAGTGTTTCTCAACCCCGGTGTTCTATAACTGTAGTGTTTCTCAACCCCGGTGTTCTATAACTGTAGTGTTTCTCAACCCCGGTGTTCTATAACTGTAGTGTTTCTCAACCCCGGTGTTCTATAACTGTAGTGTTTCTCAACCTCGGTGTTCTATAACTGTAGTGTTTCTCAACCTCGGTGTTCTATAACTGTAGTGTTTCTCAACCCCAGTGTTCTATAACTGTAGTGTTTCTCAACCCCGGTGTTCTATAACTGTAGTGTTTCTCAACCCCAGTGTTCTATAACTGTAGTGTTTCTCAACCCCGGTGTTCTATAACTGTAGTGTTTCTCAACCCCGGTGTTCTATAACTGTAGTGTGTCTCAACCCCGGTGTTCTATAACTGTAGTGTTTCTCAACCCCGGTGTTCTATAACTGTAGTGTTTCTCAACCTCTGTGTTCTATAACTGTAGTGTTTCTCAACCCCGGTGTTCTAGAACTGTAGTGTTTCTCAACCCCGGTGTTCTATAACTGTAGTGTTTCTCAACCTCGGTGTTCTATAACTGTAGTGTTTCTCAACCCCAGTGTTCTATAACTGTAGTGTTTCTCAACCCCGGTGTTCTATAACTGTAGTGTTTCTCAACCCCGGTGTTCTATAACTGTAGTGTTTCTCAACCTCGGTGTTCTATAACTGTAGTGTTTCTCAACCCCAGTGTTCTATAACTGTAGTGTTTCTCAACCCCGGTGTTCTATAACTGTAGTGTTTCTCAACCCCGGTGTTCTATAACTGTAGTGTTTCTCAACCTCGGTGTTCTATAACTGTAGTGTTTCTCAACCCCGGTGTTCTATAACTGTAGTGTTTCTCAACCCCGGTGTTCTATAACTGTAGTGTTTCTCAACCCCAGTGTTCTATAACTGTAGTGTTTCTCAACCCCGGTGTTCTATAACTGTAGTGTTTCTCAACCTCGGTGTTCTATAACTGTAGTGTTTCTCAACCTCTGTGTTCTATAACTGTAGTGTTTCTCAACCCCGGTGTTCTATAACTGTAGTGTTTCTCAACCCCGGTGTTCTATAACTGTAGTGTTTCTCAACCTCTGTGTTCTATAACTGTAGTGTGTCTCAACCCCGGTGTTCTAGAACTGTAGTGTTTCTCAACCCCGGTGTTCTATAACTGTAGTGTTTCTCAACCCCGGTGTTCTATAACTGTAGTGTTTCTCAACCTCGGTGTTCTAGAACTGTAGTGTTTCTCAACCCCGGTGTTCTATAACTGTAGTGTTTCTCAACCCCGGTGTTCTATAACTGTAGTGTTTCTCAACCTCGGTGTTCTATAACTGTAGTGTTTCTCAACCTCGGTGTTCTATAACTGTAGTGTTTCTCAACCTCGGTGTTCTATAACTGTAGTGTTTCTCAACCCCGGTGTTCTATAACTTTAGTGTTTCTCAACCCCGGTGTTCTATAACTGTAGTGTTTCTCAACCTCGGTGTTCTATAACTGTAGTGTTTCTCAACCCCAGTGTTCTGAAACTGTAGTGTAAATTTGGATGAACTAAATCCAAAAAGCCATGTTGTGGCAACTGATGTAGACAGGGTGTCATACACCCATTATTTTATATGACAGCCTGAAATGGCTTGGTAGTGAGTTATGAGTTTGGGAGATTGGGAACCTATCTAGCTGGCTAGCTAAAGCCAATTTAATTAAATTGCTAGTTATTACAGAGAAACAATTTATTTTATTTTAATTTATTCATCAATAAGGAGTCAATAGGCTACAAAGCTTGATCAAATTCATTTAAAAACAACCTCCTGCGAATCCTGTGAATCCTGCCCATCCCTGGCAGATCAAATCAAATAGAACTGTATTGGTCACATACAAATGATTAGCAGATGTTATTGCAGCTGTAGTGAAATGCTTGTGCTTCTAGTTCCGACAGTGCAGTAATATCTAACTAGTAATATCTAACAAATTACACAACATATACCCAATACACACAAATCTAAGTAGGAATGAATTAAGACTATATACATATGGATGAGCGATGTCAGGGCGGAAATCCTCTAGAATCCTCGGAAGTCCTGCACCTCTAGAGTATCTAACGTCCTGCACCACTAGAATATCTACCGTCCTGCACCACTAGAACATCTAACGTCCTGCACCACTAGAATATCTAACGTCCTGCACCGCTAGAATATCTAACGTCCTGCACCACTAGAGTATCTAACGTCCTGCACCTCTAGAATATCTAACGTCCTGCACCACTAGAACATCTAACGTCCTGCACCACTAGAATATCTAACGTCCTGCACCGCTAGAATATCTAACGTCCTGCACCACTAGAGTATCTAACGTCCTGCACCTCTAGAATATCTAACGTCCTGCACCACTAGAGTATCTAACGTCCTGCACCACTAGAATATCTAACGTCCTGCACCACTAGAATATCTAACGTCCTGCACCACTAGAATATCTAATGTCCTGCACCACTAGAATATCTAACGTCCTGCACCACTAGAATATCTAACGTCCTGCACCACTAGAGTATCTAACGTCCTGCACCACTAGAATATATAACGTCCTGCACCACTAGAATATCTAACGTCCTGCACCGCTAGAATATCTAACGTCCTGCACCACTAGAATATCTAACGTCCTGCACCGCTAGAATATCTAACGTCCTGCACCGCTAGAATATCTAACGTCCTGCACCGCTAGAATATCTAACGTCCTGCACCGCTAGAATATCTAACGTCCTGCACCGCTAGAATATCTAACGTCCTGCACCACTAGAATATCTAACGTCCTGCACCTCGCTAGAATATCTAACGTCCTGCACCGCTAGAATATCTAACGTCCTGCACCACTAGAATATCTAACGTCCTGCACCGCTAGAATCTCACGTCCATCACCGCTAGAATATCTAACGTCCTGCACCACTAGAACAGCACCGCTAGAATATCTAACGTCCTGCACCACTAGAATATCTAACGGTGAGTTGCACCGCTAGAATATCTAACGTCCTGCACCACCAGAATATCTAACGTCCTGCACCTAACGTCCTGGACCACTAGAGCATCTAACGTCCTGCACCGCTAGAATATCTAACGTCCTGCACCACCAGAATATCTAACGTCCTGCACCACTAGAATATCTAACGTCCTGCACCACTAGAGCATCTAACGTCCTGCACCGCTAGAATATCTAACGTCCTGCACCACTAGAATATCTAACGTCCTGCACCACTAGAATATCTAACGTCCTGCACCTCTAGAGTATCTAACGTCCTGCACCACTAGAAAATCTAACGTCCTGCACCACTTAAGTATCTAACGTCCTGCACCACTAGAGTATCTAACGTCCTGCACCACTAGAATATCTAACGTCCTGCACCTCTAGAGTATCTAATCCTGCACCTCTAGAGTATCTTACGTCCTGCACCTCTAGAGTATCTAACGTCCTGCACCTTTAGAGTATCTTACGTCCTGCACCTCTAGAGTATCTTACGTCCTGCACCTCTAGAGTATCTTACGTCCTGCACCTCTAGAGTATCTAACGTCCTGCACCGCTAGAATATCTAACGTCCTGCACCACTAGAATATCTAACGTCCTGCACCACTAGAGTATCTAACGTCCTGCACCACTAGAATATCTAATGTCCTGCACCACTAGAGTATCTAACGTCCTGCACCACTAGAATATCTAACGTCCTGCACCACTAGAATATCTAACGTCCTGCACCACTAGAATATCTAACGTCCTGCACCACTAGAGTATCTAACGTCCTGCACCTCTAGAATATCTAACGTCCTGCACCACTAGAATATCTAACGTCCTGCACCACTAGAGTATCTAACGTCCTGCACCTCTAGAATATCTAACGTCCTGCACCTCTAGAATATCTAACGTCCTGCACCACTAGAGTATCTAACGTCCTGCACCACTAGAATATCTAATGTCCTGCACCACTAGAGTATCTAACGTCCTGCACCACTAGAATATCTAACGTCCTGCACCACTAGAATATCTAACGTCCTGCACCACTAGAATATCTAACGTCCTGCACCACTAGAGTATCTAACGTCCTGCACCTCTAGAATATCTAACGTCCTGCACCACTAGAATATCTAATGTCCTGCACCACTACAGTATCTAATGTCCTGCACCACTAGAGTATCTAACGTCCTGCACCACTAGAGTATCTAACGTCCTGCACCGCTAGAATATCTAACGTCCTGCACCACTAGAATATCTAATGTCCTGCACCACTAGAATATCTAATGTCCTGCACCACTAGAATATCTAACGTCCTGCACCACTAGAATATCTAACGTCCTGCACCACTAGAGCATCTAACGTCCTGCACCACTAGAATATCTAACGTCCTGCACCACTAGAATATCTAACGTCCTGCACCGCTAGAATATCTAACGTCCTGCACCACTAGAATATCTAACGTCCTGCACCACTAGAATATCTAACGTCCTGCACCACTTAAGTATCTAACGTCCTGCACCACTAGAGTATCTAACGTCCTGCACCACTAGAATATCTAACGTCCTGCACCTCTAGAGTATCTAATCCTGCACCTTTAGAGTATCTTACGTCCTGCACCTCTAGAGTATCTTACGTCCTGCACCTCTAGAGTATCTAACGTCCTGCACCACTAGAATATCTAACGTCCTGCACCGCTAGAATATCTAACGTCCTGCACCGCTAGAATATCTAACGTCCTGCACCACTAGAATATCTAACGTCCTGCACCTCTAGAGTATCTAACGTCCTGCACCACTAGAATATCTAACGTCCTGCACCACTTAAGTATCTAACGTCCTGCACCACTAGAGTATCTAACGTCCTGCACCACTAGAATATCTAACGTCCTGCACCACTAGAATATCTAACGTCCTGCACCACTAGAATATCTAACGTCCTGCACCACTAGAATATATAACGTCCTGCACCACTAGAATATCTAACGTCCTGCACCACTAGAATATCTAACGTCCTGCACCACTAGAATATCTAACGTCCTGCACCGCTAGAATATCTAACGTCCTGCACCACTAGAATATCTAACGTCCTGCACCTCTAGAGTATCTAACGTCCTGCACCACTAGAATATCTAACGTCCTGCACCACTTAAGTATCTAACGTCCTGCACCACTAGAGTATCTAACGTCCTGCACCACTAGAATATCTAACGTCCTGCACCTCTAGAGTATCTAATCCTGCACCTTTAGAGTATCTTACGTCCTGCACCTCTAGAGTATCTTACGTCCTGCACCTCTAGAGTATCTAACGTCCTGCACCACTAGAATATCTAACGTCCTGCACCACTAGAATATCTAACGTCCTGCACCACTAGAATATCTAACGTCCTGCACCGCTAGAATATCTAACGTCCTGCACCACTAGAATATCTAACGTCCTGCACCTCTAGAGTATCTAACGTCCTGCACCACTAGAAAATCTAACGTCCTGCACCACTTAAGTATCTAACGTCCTGCACCACTAGAATATCTAACGTCCTGCACCTCTAGAGTATCTAATCCTGCACCTTTAGAGTATCTTACGTCCTGCACCTCTAGAGTATCTTACGTCCTGCACCTCTAGAGTATCTAACGTCCTGCACCTCTAGAGTATCTTACGTCCTGCACCTCTAGAGTATCTTACGTCCTGCACCTCTAGAGTATCTAACGTCCTGCACCTCTAGAGTATCTAACGTCCTGCACCTCTAGAGTATCTTACGTCCTGCACCTCTAGAGTATCTAACGTCCTGCACCTCTAGAGTATCTTACGTCCTGCACCTCTAGATTATTTTACGTCCTGCACCTCTAGAGGATCTAACGTCCTGCACCACTAGAATATCTAACGTCCTGCACCACTAGAGTATCTAACGTCCTGCACCTCTAGAGTATCTTACGTCCTGCACCTCTAGAGGATCTAATGTCCTGCACCACTAGAATATCTAACGTCCTGCACCACTAGAATATCTAACGTCCTGCACCACTAGAGTATCTAATGTCCTGCACCTCTACAGTATCTAATGTCCTGCACCTCTAGAGTATCTAATGTCCTGCACCTCTAGAATATCTAACGTCCTGCACCTCTAGAGTATCTAACGTCCTGCACCTCTAGAGTATCTAACTTCCTGCACCACTAGAATATCTAACGTCCTGCACCACTAGAATATCTAATGTCCTGCACCACTAGAGTATCTAACGTCCTGCACCTCTAGAGTATCTTACGTCCTGCACCACTAGAATATCTAACGTCCTGCACCTCTAGAGTATCTTACGTCCTGCACCTCTAGATTATTTTACGTCCTGCACCTCTAGAGGATCTAACGTCCTGCACCACTAGAATATCTAACGTCCTGCACCACTAGAATATCTAACGTCCTGCACCACTGGAATATCTAACGTACTGCACCACTAGAATATCTAAAGTCCTGCACCACCAGAATATCTAAAGTCCTGCACCACCAGAATATCTAACGTCCTGCACCACTAGAGTATCTAATGTCCTGCACCACTAGAACATCTACCCTCCTGCACCACCAGAATATCTAATGTCCTGCACCACTAGAATATCTAACGTCCTGCACCACTAGAGTATCTAATGTCCTGCACCACTAGAAAATCTTACGTCCTGCACCTCTAGAGTATCTAACGTCCTGCACCATTAGGGTATCTAACGTCCTGCACCTCTAGAGTATCTAACGTGCTGCACCACTAGAGTATCTAACGTCCTGCACCACCAGAGTATCTAACGTCCTGCACCGCCAGAGTATCTAACATGCTGCACCACTAGAGTATCTAACGTCCTGCACCATTAGGGTATCTAACGTCCTGCACCTCTAGAGTATCTAACGTGCTGCACCACTAGAGTATCTAACGTCCTGCACCACCAGAGTATCTAACATGCAGCACCACCAGAGTATCTAACGTACTGCACCACCAGAGGATCTAACGTCCTGCACCACTAGAGTATCTTACGTCCTGCACCACTATAGTATCTAACGTGCTGCACCTCTAGAGTATCTAGCGTCCTGCACCTCTAGAGTATCTAATGTGCTGCACCACTAGAGTATCTATAGTCCTGCACCACCAGAGTATCTATAGTCCTGCACCACTAGAGTATCTAACGTCCTGCACCACTAGAAAATCTACCCTCCTGCACCACCAGAGTATCTAACGTCCTGCACCACCAGAGGATCTAACGTCCTGCACCACCAGAGTATCTAACGTCCTGCACCACCAGAGGATCTAACGTCCTGCACCACTAGAGTATCTTACGTCCTGCACCACTAGAGTATCTAACGTGCTGCACCTCTAGAGTATCTAGCGTCCTGCCTAGCATATCTTTCCTCCTGGGTCACTTTGGAAGAAACCACTTACTAGGGAGTATAAGGGAGGGGGATACTCTTCTTAGAAATAATTATGATAAAAAGTGGGCTTAAAAATTAAGTTTAGAAAATGTGTCTGAAAAATGGGGGCCATTGTGCACGTTATGGGCATGACCTCTCCGGATGTAGATATGTTGAGTTGATCCAGTAGGGTCTGGATCTCCAGACTTCATTCCTTTTCCTTCCCAGACTCCTCTAACTAACTGCCCTCCCTCCCTCCCTCCCTCCCTCCCTCCCTCCTCCCTCCCTCCCTCCCTCCCTCCCTCCCTCCCTCCCTCCCTCCCTCCCTCCCCCTGTACCTTTCTCCCTCCCTACATCCCTACCTCCCGTACCTTTCTCCCTACCAGTCCCCTCCCTCATCCTCAGCCTCCCAGAAGGTGAGTCTTCCCCCAGACAGTCAAGCAAGACAGACCCTCCCTACCTCCAGGTCCGCTTCCCCCTCCACCTCCACCTTCACCCCACGTGCTATGAGACAGGTGCCCCAATTTCACACCAGTTTCTCAGCCTGCTCAGTCGAGAGAGAGGGAGGGCTAAAGTGGTGAGTTTCTTTAAATGCCCAGATGTAGCCTTGAGCAAACACGTTGGCACTTAAACACCTAATCCGTTTTTACGCTTTGTGTTTGTTTGTCCTGGTTCTTGGCACGGAGCCTAGACTAGCTGACAGCAGGGGGTTGTGTGTGTGCATGTGTGTGTGCGTGTGTGTGCGTGTGTGTGAGCAACATACTGTAGCATTCAGAAAACAACCTGGCAGGTGTGTGGATTCAGTGATGGAGACTGTGATTTTGGTGGTGGTGGTAATGGTGACGGTGTGGGTGATGGTGACGGTGGTGGTGATGGTAATGGTGACCGTAGTGGTGATAGTGGTGATAAATTAAGATAGTAACAGGACAACTGTAGTAATGGGACTTGTTTTTATTTTGAACTAAACCATAGATTGTAACTTTGTTCTCTCAGGAGGGTTATGCCATTAAAATTACACACACACGCACACGAACATGCACAGACACACACACCCCTGAGTACCATCCTAGGTCGTTGCGACTCAGTTATGAATGCTTGGTGCGGGTTAGCCTTTTTAAAAGCCCCGCGATTCACATTGACCCAGAATCTGACAGTCATTCTGCACCTGGACTTAAAAAATAAACGTTTTCTCCTCACCACTCCCTCTCATACAGCCACTGTTCTCCTGTTGACAATGCCATCACCCCTTAAGCACTGCTACCAGAAGGAAGCCATTTCCAGGGGTTAAATTGAGGGCAGAAAGGTAGTGGACTTCTTTCCACTTTGATTGGAAAGAGTAGAAAACACAAGTAAAGCTCCTGTTAAAAGTCAATTCATTTTGAAGACCATTACCTCATGTCTAGGACACCACATCCATTGTTGAGAGAGGCAGAGGGAAAGGAAGAGGGTTAAGGACGAGTGACGAGGAGGAAGGGTGAGTGAAGAGGATGAAGGACCAAGTGAAGGGGATGAAGGAAGAAGGTGGATGAGGAGGAGAGGAAAGAAAGAAGAAGGAAGGATGTGGGAAGGAGGGAGGAAGAGGGAGATGGGAGTAATGAGATGAAGAGGAATATCGGGAGGATAGAGGAGGGGGAGGAGAATAATTATTATATTTTTTAAATCTTTATTTAACTAGGCAAGTCAGTTAAGAACAAATGATTATTTACAATGACGGCCTACCCCGGCCAAACCTGGACGACGCTGGGCCAATTGTGTGCCGCCCTATGGGACTCCCAATCACGGCCGGTTGTGATACAGCCTGGAGAAGGGAGTAGAGGAAACAGAGGAAGATGTGTAGGGAGGATAGAGAAAGAAGAGGATGAGGAGGAATGAAGGAATGAAAACCGAAACTGACAGGCGATACCACCTCCTAATTGCCTACTTCACTGGAATGAAGTTCCCTTATTAACCACAAGGTCAATGCTACGGCCCCAAATATTATCCCCAGAATCTCACATATCAGCACCACGTGAGTCTTCACAGCCTATGTACAGTATATGTGTTGAGTGCTGTTGTAATGGCAAAGAGTATCTCTCTCAGTGGTCAGCAACACAAAGCAAGGGTGCCTCTAGAGCAGGGGTATTCAACACTTACCTTACAAGGGCCGGAGCCTGCTGGTTTTCTGTTCTACCTGATAATGAATTGCACACACCTGGTTTACCAGGTCTAAATCAGTCCCTGATTGGAGGGCAACAATAAAAAATACAGCGGAACTGGCTTCCAGGTCCAGAGGTGAGTTTGAGGGCTTTATATCCTGATGAAACTGCCTTTCTTTACCTTCCCTACTTTAAACAGTTGTGTATGTTTAGTCATTCTTCTAGTTCCAGTGCTTGTACAATATGATATCTAGCTGGATTAATGAGACAACATTCAGCTGCTTGTACAATATGATATCTAGCTGGGTTAAAGAGACAACATTCAGCTGCTTGTACAATATGATATCTAGCTGGGTTAAAGTGACAACATTCAGCTACTTGTACAATATGATATCTAGCTGGATTAATGAGACAACATTCAGCTGCTTGTACAATATGATATCTAGCTGGGTTAAAGAGGCAACATTCAGCTGCTTGTACAATATGATATCTAGCTGGGTTAAAGAGACAACATTCAGCTGCTTGTACAATATGATATCTAGCTGGGTTAAAGAGACAACATTCAGCTGCTTGTACAATATGATATCTAGCTGGATTAATGAGACAACATTCAGCTGCTTGTACAATATGATATCTAGCTGGATTAATGAGACAACATTCAGCTGCTTGTACAATATGATATCTAGCTGGATTAATGAGACAACATTACGCTGCTTGTACAATATGATATCTAGCTGGATTAATGAGACAACATTCAGCTGCTTGTACAATATGATATCTAGCTGGATTAATGAGACAACATTCAGCTGCTTGTACAATATGATATCTAGCTGGATTAATGAGACAACATTCAGCTGCTTGTACAATATGATATCTAGCTGGATTAATGAGACAACATTCAGCTGCTTGTACAATATGATATCTAGCTGGATTAAAGAGACAACATTCAGCTGCTTGTACAATATGATATCTAGCTGGATTAATGAGACAACATTCAGCTGCTTGTACAATATGATATCTAGCTGGATTAAAGTGACAACATTCAGCTGCTTGTACAATATGATATCTAGCTGGATTAAAGTGACAACATTCAGCTGCTTGTACAATATGATATCTAGCTGGATTAAAGAGACAACATTCAGCTGCTTGTACAATATGATATCTAGCTGGATTAATGAGACAACATTCAGCTGCTTGTACAATATGATATCTAGCTGGGTTAAAGAGACAACATTCAGCTGCTTGTACAATATGATATCTAGCTGGGTAAAAGAGACAACATTCAGCTGCTTGTACAATATGATATCTAGCTGGATTAAAGAGACAACATTCAGCTGCTTGTACAATATGATATCTAGCTGGGTTAATGAGACAACATGTAGCTGCTTGTACAATGTGATATCTAGCTGGGTTAAAGAGACAACATGTAGCTGCTTGTACAATATGATATCTAGCTGGATTAAAGAGACAACATTCAGCTGCTTGTACAATATGATATCTAGCTGGGTTAAAGAGACAACATTCAGCTGCTTGTACAATATGATATCTAGCTGGATTAATGAGACAACATTCAGCTGCTTGTACAATATGATATCTAGCTGGGTTAAAGAGACAACATTCAGCTGCTTGTACAATATGATATCTAGCTGGGTTAAAGAGACAACATTCAGCTGCTTGTACAATATGATATCTAGCTGGGTTAAAGAGACAACATTCAGCTGCTTGTACAATATGATATCTAGCTGGGTTAAAGAGACAACATTCAGCTACTTGTACAATATGATATCTAGCTGGATTAATGAGACAACATTCAGCTGCTTGTACAATATGATATCTAGCTGGGTTAAAGAGACAACATGTAGCTGCTTGTACAATATGATATCTAGCTGGGTTAAAGAGACAACATTCAGCTGCTTGTACAATGTGATATCTAGCTGGGTTAATGAGACAACATGTAGCTGCTTGTACAATGTGATATCTAGCTGGGTTAAAGAGACAACATTCAGCTGCTTGTACAATATGATATCTAGCTGGGTTAAAGAGACAACATTCAGCTGCTTGTACAATATGATATCTAGCTGGATTAAAGAGACAACATTCAGCTGCTTGTACAATATGATATCTAGCTGGATTAAAGAGACAACATTCAGCTGCTTGTACAATATGATATCTAGCTGGGTTAAAGAGACAACATTCAGCTGCTTGTACAATATGATATCTAGCTGGATTAATGAGACAACATTCAGCTGCTTGTACAATATGATATCTAGCTGGATTAAAGAGACAACATTCAACTGCTTGTACAATATGATATCTAGCTGGATTAAAGAGACAACATTCAACTGCTTGTACAATATGATATCTAGCTGGATTAATGAGACAACATTCAGCTGCTTGTACAATATGATATCTAGCTGGGTTAAAGAGACAACATTCAGCTGCTTGTACAATATGATATCTAGCTGGGTTAAAGAGACAACATTCAGCTGCTTGTACAATATGATATCTAGCTGGGTTAAAGAGACAACATTCAGCTGCTTGTACAATGTGATATCTAGCTGGGTTAAAGAGACAACATTCAGCTGCTTGTACAATATGATATTTAGCTGGGTTAAAGAGACAACATTCAGCTACTTGTACAATATGATATCTAGCTGGGTTAAAGAGACAACATTCAGCTACTTGTACAATATGATATCTAGCTGGGTTAAAGTGATACATGCAATCTCCTGGATAAAAGCAGTGGTTCAGCCAAGATACAGCAAGATAAAGCAGAACCACAGTATATCCTCAGTTTAAGTGTCAGACCTAGTATCTCTTACCACAAGTCTTCTCTTCAGGCCTGCATTGACACAGGCACATATACAGTACAATCACCTCTATGATGGAAATAGGCTAGCCAAATGGAGCTGATATTCAGGCACTGCCCCCCTCCCCTTCCTGTCCCTTTCGATGGGTCTTTACTTTAAAATAACACACCAGCAAAAAACAGAGCAGCCTGTTGCTAAGCTACCTCTTTAGTGATTTTCCATCCTGGGGAACAAACATGGGAGGAGAGGATAGGGGGAAAGGGAGGGAGCAAGAGAGGGAGATAGGGAGAGGGGAAGAGGAGGGAAGAAGAGTAGAGGTGATAGAGGGAGAGGAAGAGGGGTGTCCTTGGTCTATACATGTATACCGCTCCATCACTCTGTCCAGGGAAACAGACCATACCTCTCCATCACTCTGTCCAGGGAAACAGACCATACCTCTCCATCACCCTGTCCAGGGAAACAGACCATACCTCACCATCACCCTGTCCAGGGAAACAGACCATACCTCTCCATCACTCTGTCCAGGGAAAAAGACTATACCTTTCCATCACTCTGTCCAGGGAAACAGACCATACCTCTCCATCACTCTGTCCAGGGAAACAGACCATACCTCTCCATCACACTGTCCAGGGAAACAGACCATACCTCTCCATTACTCTGTCCAGGGAAAAAGACTATACCTCTCCATCACTCTGTCCAGGGAAAAAGACCATACCTCTCCATCACACTGTCCAGGGAAACAGACCATACCTTTCCATCACTCTGTGCAGGGAGATAGGAAAGAGACTATACCTCTCCATCACTCTGTGCAGGGAGATAGGAAACAGACCATACCTCTCCATCACACTGTCCAGGGAAACAGACCATACCCCTCCATCACTCTGTCCAGGGAAACAGACCATACCTCTCCATCACTCTGTCCAGGGAAACAGACCATACCTCTCCATCACTCTGTCCAGGGAAACAGACCATACCGCTCCATCACACTGTCCAGGGAAACAGACCATACCTCTCCATCACTCTGTCCAGGGAGATAGGAAACAGACCATAACTCTCCATCACTCTGTGCAGGGAGATAGGAAATAGACCATACCTCTCTATCACTCTGTCCAGGGAGATAGGAAACAGACCATAACTCTCCATCACTCTGTGCAGGGAGATAGGAAACAGACAATACCTCTCCATCACTCTGTGCAGGGAGATAGGAAACAGACCATACCTCTCCATCACTCTGTGCAGGAAAACAGACTATACCTCTCCATCACTCTGTGCAGTGAGATAGGAAACAGATTATACCTCTCCATCACTCTGTGCAGGGAGATAGGAAACAGACCATACCTCCCCATCACTCTGTGCAGGGAGATAGGAAACAGACCATACCTCTCCATCACTCTGCCCAGGGAGATAGGAAACAGACCACACATCTCCATCACTCTGTGCAGGGAGATAGGAAACAGACCATACCTCTCCATCACTCTGTGCAGGGAGATAGGAAACAGACCATACCTCTCCATCACTCTGTGCAGGGAAACAGACCATACCTCTCCATCACTCTGTGCAGGGAGATAGGAAACAGACCATACCTCTCCATCACTCTGTGCAGGGAGATAGGAAACAGACTATACCTCTCCATCACTCTGTCCAGGGAGATAGGAAACAGACCATACCTCTCCATCACTCTGTCCAGAGAGATAGGAAACAGACCATACCTCTCCATCACTCTGTCCAGGGAGATAGGAAACAGACCATACCTCTCCATCACTCTGTCCAGAGAGATAGGAAACAGACTATACCTCTCCATCACCCTGTCCAGAGAGATATGGAACAGACTATATCTCTCCATCACTCTGTCCAGAGAGATAGGAAACATACTATACCTCTCCATCACTCTGTCCAGGGAGATAGGAAACAGACCATACCTCTCCATCACTCTATCCAGAGAGATAGGAAACAGACCATACCTCTCCATCACTCTGTGCAGGGAGATAGGAAACAGACCATACCTCTCCATCACTCTGTGCAGGGAAACAGACCATACCTCTCCATCACTCTGTGCAGGGAGATAGGAAACAGACCATACCTCTCCATCACTCTGTGCAGGGAGATAGGAAACAGACCATACCTCTCCATCACTCTGTCCAGGGAGATAGGAAACAGACCATACCTCTCCATCACTCTGTCCAGAGAGATAGGAAACAGACCATACCTCTCCATCACTGTCCAGTGAGATAGGAAATAGACCATACCTCTCCATCACTCTGTGCAGGGATATAGGAAACAGACCATACCTCTCCATCACTCTGTCCAGGGAGATAATAGGAAACAGACCATACCTCTCCATCACTCTGTCCAGGGAGATAGGAAACAGACCATACCTCTCCATCACTCTGTCCAGAGAGATAGGAAACAGACTATACCTCTCCATCACCCTGTCCAGAGAGATATGGAACAGACTATATCTCTCCATCACTCTGTCCAGAGAGATAGGAAACTTACTATACCTCTCCATCACTCTGTCCAGGGAGATAGGAAACAGACCATACCTCTCCATCACTCTGTCCAGAGAGATTGGAAACAGACCATACCTCTCCATCACTCTGTGCAGGGAGATAGGAAACAGGCCATACCTCTCCATCACTCTGTCCAGGGAAACAGACCATACCTCTCCATCACTCTGTCCAGAGAGATAGGAAACAGCCATACCTCTCCATCACTCTGTCCAGGGAGATAGGAAACAGGCCATACCTCTCCATCACTCTGTCCAGGGAGATAGGAAACAGACTATACCTTTCCATCACTCTGTCAGGGAAACAGACCATACCTCTCCATCACACTGTCCAGGGAAACAGACCATACCTCTCCATCACACTGTCCAGGGAAACAGACCATACCGCTCCATCACTCTGTCCAGGGAAACAGACCATACCTCTCCGTCACTCTGTGCAGGGAAACAGACCATACCTTTCCATCACACTGTCCAGGGAAACAGACCATACCTCTCCATCACTCTGTCCAGGGAAACAGACCATACCTCTCCATCACTCTGTGCAGGGAAACAGACCATACCTCTCCATCACTCTGTCCAGGGAAACAGACCATACCTCTCCATCACTCTGTCCAGGGAAACAGACAATACCTTTCCATCACACTGTCCAGGGAAACAGACCATACCTCTCCATCACTCTGTCCAGGGAAACAGACCATACCTCTCCATCACTCTGTCCAGGGAAACAGACCATACCTCTCCATCACTCTGTCCAGGGAAACAGACCATACCTCTCCATCACTCTGTCCAGGGAAACAGACCATACCTCTCCATCACTCTGTCCAGCGAATTAGAGGTGATAAAGAGGAAGAGATCTCAAATTGGATTTTCATTTTCTATGGGTTTAATAAAAATAATGATTTATTTAATTTTCAGAAAATGATCTCATAGTGCATAAAAATCAAAACAGAAAACAACACATTTAAATTGAGATGGTAGAGATGGAGATTGAATGTCTATATTTGGTTTGGGATGAAAGCCTGAGTTGATGAAAGCCTGAGTTGAGGCAGTTTGGATTGGAAATGCAGTGTACCTTCAGGGGAAGGGACATCGATGGTAGAGCCAGAGAGAAACAAAGACAATCTGACAAACAGGCCTGTAGCGCTTCATCAGGGCACCACAGCTGCTTTTACCATGGTCAGTTCCTCCATAGGACCCGTTCCTCCGTAGGTACTGGTCCTCCATAGGACCCGCTCCTCCGTAGGTACTGGTCCTCCATAGGACCCGCTCCTCCGTAGGTACTGGTCCTCCATAGGACCCGCTCCTCCGTAGGTACTGGTCCTCCATAGGACCCGCTCCTCCGTAGGTACTGGTCCTCCATAGGACCCGCTCCTCCGTAGGTACTGGTCCTCCATAGGACCCGCTCCTCCGTAGGTACTGGTCCTCCATAGGACCCGCTCCTCCGTAGGTACTGGTCCTCCATAGGACCCGCTCCTCCGTAGGTACTGGTCCTCCATTGCCAAACATATAGCACCCACCTGGGTGATGCCATGGTTGCTGAAAAGCACACGAAAAGCCACCACATCTTGGCAGCAGTTAACCTTTTACTGCAGGGGGCTAAATCAGGGCCACACAGAGTGTTTCTTAGTAGTCTTAAATAAATCTACTTTGAAACAAAAGCATACAGCTCACACACATGGTTATGGACTTAAAATAAAGAAGAAACCTGCACCATGTCATATATAGTTGAAATGTATTGAATTTTTAGTTAACATCCCAATATTACACTATATATACATCACAGAAGACTGAAATCTATTTTTTTTAAACTTTGACACAGAAACACCGGATTTTAGTCAAAGTTTTTGAATGAATGTTTACTAATGATGAAATGATAAAAACTATTCTGCCATCTCTGGACACAGCATGCTGTACTTGTTGTTATTCTTCCTGACAGATGAAACAATAAAGCCAGGGCTACATTATTTAAATCTAAACAGCCAGCTAGCTAGCTATAAGCCAAAAATATTGACTTTTCATCCCAATTCTTCAACTCTGAGAGTCAAGACCATGAGATTTAAGTGATCAAACCCCAGAGGAGTCAAACCCCCCAAAAGTATTTTAATAATGAAACAAAAAACACAAAAAATAACAAAATGATTTACACCATTTACAGAGCTCTCTGCCTTGAAGACCTCACGGTGCGACGGCCACCACGGAAGTGGTCTTTGAGAAAATAAAATGGCTGCCAGGCTCATTGGTAGTGCTGGAGCATTGGGAGGCAGATACAACCCAGAGCCACCATGCACCTGCACCCACTTCAATAAATGTTTCATCTCTTTCCCTCCGCAGCCAAGAACTGCTCCTACTTCAAACACTTCACTAAGGAAGAAGAGGCCAAAGGGTTCGAAGCCAAAACTCAGAAAGGTGAGTTCTCTCTCTCCTTCGTTACAGGCTTCCGGTGAATGAGCCACAGTGCAACACAAGGTTTTGTAAAAAAAATATTTTTTTAATACATTCGGTCAGTTTCACCACTGTGAAATTCTCTGTGGCGATTTTAAGCAATTTACAACTTGAGTTTGAGTTGTAAATTGAGTAATACATGAGTACAATTCCCTCAAATATGGTGCATTTCCTTAAATATCAGAACTGCAAATCCTTGTTTTCATGCAATGAGGGGCCTATGCTGTAGAGGGGGAGGCATGGTGAATATGAATGAGATGTATACTATGTGTCTATGGTACTGCTCATTGGGCTCTCAGCATGACAATAAAACACATTCAGTCAAAACACAGACATGAATGGTACCCTCTGTGATTGGCAAACACTTTCTCTCTCCCTTTCCCTTTCCCACACACACACACACACACACACACACACACACACACACACACACACACACACACACACACACACACACACACACACACACACACACACACACCAGACGTGCCTGCTATTAGTTATTACGCTTCAGGGGAAAAAACGAGTTCTTTCCGCATCTCACATTGCTCTTCTCAAAACAGATGCTATTCTAGGAGACTACTGCAGACCCCGTACAAATATACATTGTTGTGTGCAGAGTATGCTATAAGCATGATAACATTCATTAAGACAGACAGGTAGGAAGCTAGCATGGCTAGCCATCAGTAGGATTTACTGGTTGAAGGTGAAGTAACTTTTGAGTGTAATGGAGTTGACTGGTGACATTTGTACAGGAGCTAGAATCCAGTTCTAATGAAACATGTTTTAATTATGTGTGTCCTTATTGTAATGAATACGATGGGAGACAGAGAGCTGGTTTAAAGCGCAGGGCGCAGCAGGTGTTTTATTGTAAAGGACCACAGGAGGAGGCAGGTAGCAGGGTCCAGGGACAGGTAGAAGGTCATACACAGGGGGTCCAAAAAGGCAACAGTACTGTCATGGAAAAGGCTAGTAACGTCGTCCGGGAGATCAGGCAATATGTTGATAACAGGAAATCCAATAGGCTAAAGTACAGGTAGGGAATAGGCAAAAGGTGTCGTTAGTGAGGCAGGCAAAAACTATCATACACAGGAGGAGTAAATTACGGGAAAAACAGAGCTCCAAATAGAAGTGTGTCACAAAACAAACAATACTTCATAATGATGGGGTGCAAAGAGCTGAACTAAATAGTGTGTGATAATGACATACATGTGTGTGAACAGGGGATCAGAATTCAGGTGATTGGGATCTGGAGAGTGAGCTGCGTTCAGGGGATCTATGTGTTTGAGAGTGTGAGCTGGAAAGTGAGCTGGAAAGTGAACTGCGTTCCGGAGATCTACGTGTTTGAGAGTGAGGATTCTGCACTGCTTTTAACGGAGGAAAGGTTGGTTCCGTCCCCTCTCATCCCTGCTTGCGTGAATTTAGTTGAAAACATCACTTTGCCATGTGGACCTATTGGCTGTGCCTATGTCCCAAATGCCTCTACGGACTCTGGTCAAAAGTAGTGCACTACTGTATATAAGGAATAGGGTGCCATTTGGGACGCAGCCATAATAATCCTTAGCAGGTCGGTATCACAGGCAGAGGCAGCCCACCCTAACGTCTGAGGTCACACGCATGTAGACACAGATTGTATGTCTCCCTCTGTGTCTCTCCACAGCCAAGCCATGACAAAAGTAGCTACTTGAGTGGAACGATCACGCTTATTTCACGCTCCATGCTCTCCTGCTGCTCAGTCAGGGCGTTACGACGGGAAAGTGAGCCCTGGCTTATCGTAATCTGTACAATGGGCCAGGAGGATTGGAGGGGGGGGTTAGAGAGGAGAGTCGAATGAGTCACCTGGAGACAAGGCTTTCTTCATCACTCCTCTGCTAGAAGCAGTGCTAATAGACCGTTTTAGTGTATTGTAGCATGGTTAAACCGGACTGAATGCTGAGCTCAGTGAAACAGTGGGGATCGCACCATTCAGTCTGCTGGTTCAACCAGGCTAACTATATAGTCAGTGATGGTTAAGGAAGACACTGTTTAAGAGGGCAATCTGCTGTATTCTCTTCATGCTGATTAAGGTTAATTGGAGGGGGGATGGGTTAGTGGGAGTTCCGATGCCTTAGAATGGGAGATGGGTTACAGTAAGAACTGAATGATTTTCTGTTGGAAATCAAAATGGAAAGATAAACAGATTGAGGGCCCCTGATCCTCCAAAATGCTTGACTTCAGGATCCTTCTTTCTAGCATTACAATACAAAACATTACAATACAAAACCTCAAAGTTGACTCATTAGCACTGTCATAAACAATGTTAAACTGTCCATGGCCATGTTCATTTTTCAGTAAGGCACACCGTAGCAAAACGTTTTGCAACAGAAAAATGGAAATATGTGTTCTTATTGGACAAGTTGAGGTAGTATCTCCCCATTTTCTCTCCTCTGAAAAGAATCCAGGTTAACTCCCTTTCTCTCCCTCTCCCTCTCCCTCTCTCTCTCTCTCTCTCTTTCTTTCTTTCTTTCTTTCTCTCTCACTCTATCTTTCTCACTCTCTCTCTCACTCTCAGAGTACAACCTCTCAGCTGCGGCCATCGCTGTGTTCAGCCTGGCTTTCATGACCCTGGGGTCGCTCTGTGTCGTGTGCTCCTTCGGGAAGGGGAGGGACTACCTGCTGAGGCCTGCTGGGATGTTCTTTGCCTTCGCAGGTCAAACACATCTACTTTGACTGAGATATTCATGTCATACATCAGGCATGACTACAAAGAACAGTGTACATTTTTCTGCCTGTCCATCCAGGTTCATCAGTTATTTGTTCATTTGTTCGTTAGTTCGTTAATTAGTTTGTTCTTTCCGTCTCTCCATCCGTCCGTCTGTCTGCACATCCATCCTCACCTGTACCCCTTCTCCCTCTAGGTCTCTGCATCATCATCTCTGTTGAGGTGATGCGGAACTCCACCAAGCGGATGATTGACAGCGAGGAGACCGTCTGGGAACAGTACTACTACTCCTGGTCGTTTGAATGTGCCTGCACCTCCTTCGTCCTCCTGGTCTTCAGTGGCCTCAGCCTGTTGATCATCTCCATGCCCCAGATGCCACGCAACCCCTGGGAGACCTGTATGGATGCAGAGCCAGACTCCATGGAGCCCTTAGACTAGTAGTAGTAGATCAGATTAGACCTGCCCAGATCAACCCCTGGGAGACCTGTATGGACATAGAGCCAGACTCCATGGAGCCCTTAGACTAGTAGTAGTAGATCAGATTAGACCTGCCCAGATCAACCCCTGGGAGACCTGTACGGACATAGAGCCAGACTCCATGGAGCCCTTAGACTAGTAGTAGTAGATCAGATTAGACCTGCCCAGATCAACCCCTGGGAGACCTGTATGGACATAGAGCCAGACTCCATGGAGCCCTTAGACTAGTAGTAGTAGATCAGATTAGACCTGCCCAGATCAACCCCTGGGAGACCTGTATGGACATAGAGCCAGACTCCATGGAGCCCTTAGACTAGTAGTAGACTCCATTAGAACAGACCAGATCAGAAAAGATTGAAACAGAACAAAGGCTGCCAAACAAAGGCTGCCAAAAACATACATGTTTTTATAGAATCCAACTGAAGATAAACTAAATTGAGGCTGGTGGTGGGGGCAACAGAGTTAAGGATACAGAGGAATGAGAGTGGGGCACCCCGCCTAAGTAGTGGTAGAAGGGGAAACACTGCACTACACTGCTTGGTTTTAAGTGTACAGATAAAGATGTAAGGCAGCATCTCTGAGCAGTCCTCGAGGGCCACAGATGATCTTTTCTTTGGTCCTTAACTGATACATTTCTGTCATTGATTGCAGAGAGTGTCCGCTCTCCTGGTCCATATCATCCGTTACTACGCAACAGACACTGTGGCACTTGAGGACTGCCATGATATAGGGTGCGTTAGTAAATTCACCATGGCAACTTACTTTGATTTCAGACCCCTCTGGTTGGAGAGTGCCAGAGCGCAGAATAATTAATGAATTTACGAACTGCCTAAACCCGGTTGTTATGACAGATGTAAGTAAATATTGGCTAAAAAACAGAATTAAATTGTTGCCAGTAACACAGAGTCACTAACCCTCTTGACAACATGAAAACACTCTAGCACTTCTACCAGCTCTGCAAGGGTGAGTAACATGTTCAGTGAGGTGTTCTCTCATTTGTGTCTGGAAGTAGATAGCAAGCACGCTAAACAAGTTTAGCCAGTTGTCTTGGGTGCTTGACTGCCGAGTAAAGTCAGAATGCTCAGATCAACCCTACACCTCGGCCAGAGTGTTCAGCGTGAGCTCTGAACGCTCCGAGAGCCAAACGCTCTGAATTTTCGAACACTCAAAGCACACTCCGAGTGCACTCTGACACTCTAAAGTGAATTTACAAACGCACCTATAATGTACAGTATTAAAATGTAACTGTTGCTATAAAGTGACCACAGAGACAGAAAGAGCTAAAGAACATGGCAACATAGTGAGCTGCTACTCTGTGTAATTAATATAGTTTGAGCTGTCTTGTACACTTCTAATATACATTTCTGCTCTAGCGTTCTACATTTTTGTAATGAAATAAGTTAATGCTTTAATGAACGTTGCATTGTAAATTGTCACCCCTCCAGGCAGCTACAAACAATGTTTATTTATTTAACATGTATCAATGGATTAAACCATATTGAAGCTCCAGTGCAATGCCTGTACACGGATCTACTGTATTAGTTAGGGAGCTATTCTGCTGTTTGTGTTTACAGAGGACACGTAGAATGTACAGCGTGTATACAGTACTTGTATGTTTCAAACATGGGCCTATGAAGATGATAGATATTATGTTGTTTTTTGTTCAATAGTAGCTTCATCAAACAATCCATTGCAATCTAGCTTGAACACAAAACATTCAAGCCCACCAAGTGGTTATTGACAGATACATTGTCTCCACTGAATGGCAATATCTCGCATTGTGTACCTCTCTCTCTCTCTCTCTCTCTCTCTCTCTCTCTCTCTCTCTCTCTCTCTCTCTCTCTCTCTCTCTCTCTCTCTCTCTCTCTCTCTCTCTCTCTCTCTCTCTCTCTCTCTCTCTCTCTCTCTTCCCATCTGTTTCACTTAAAGTTCCAAATCAAAAGATGAAGTGTGAGAATGTTTCAAGGCTTTTCTTTCTGTTGACACAGGACAGTTGTTGCATAATGAATAATCTTCAAAGTATTATAGCCAGCTGGACAAGCTAAATTGTAGTGATTTTCAGTCAACAAGCGACGGGCATGTTCTGTTTTTGGGCAACACTTTTGTGTAGGTACTGATTTCAATAGCTACAAAGCTGTAATGTTCTGTGCTGACAGATTCAAGTACATCTAAACACGAACATCCCTTGTTCTCACCCATCTAAGCACCTAACCCATTGTTTTGTACCAGGTTCTCTGACAGGTACAGTATAACATATATTTTCTACAAGGCCTAACCATTGCTGTTTCGCTGTAAGCATATAGTCATAGAGTTATTAAAGAGGCAATCTGGAGTTCAAACAACAACAAAAGATCACCCTGCCACTGATTTGGTAAACAGCTGAGGGATGGGACTCGAGATACAATATGTAACTACTCTCAATGTATAGACAGAGCTATGGATGCAAGGACTGGCCATCCTTTAGATCAATGATAGTTTTAATCATGTTTTGAGGATATACAGTGTATGAAAAAAAGCTTATATTTTGGGTTCTGATGTGGTATGACAGTTGAACCAAGCTAATGAGGCATTTCAATGGGATAACGGATGATAACGGATGTCTCTATCACAGATTGCTCCTTTAAACAGAGATATATTTGACATATATAGACCTTATCTTTTCTTCCCTCAGCCAGAAACCCCACAGCTTCATCTCTAACCCACCATGACACGCTTTCACTTCTATTTCATTCAGAAAGCTGTTCTAGATTGAGAGAAACATTTTCTAAACGCTCCATAAACATGGCATCTTTGAGGTCATGGCTTCTGTGAGAAGAAGCCGTAATGGATGCAGAACACTGACCTGCATCCTAAATGGCACCCTATTCCCTATACAGTGCACTACTTTTGACCAGAACCCAATTGGTGCCATTTGGGAAACAGCACACTGAAATCACAAATCATTTCTAGCTCTGCTCCCCTCAGAGCCAATGTTCACCAGCAGACAGACAGCTAGCTTAAAGTAGTAGGATGTGTCTCTGTCTGTCTGCAGTGGACCCAGGCAGCAGAACACGCCTCTCTACTTTTAACCCTCTAGCTGCTGTAGCACATCCGTTCTGTTACCTGGGCTACATCCTAAATGGCACCCTATTCCCTTTATAGTGCATTCAATTTGACCAGGGTCCATAGTCAAAAGTAGTCCACTATATAGGGAATAGGGTGCCATTTGGTACGCAGCCTCTGTCGCAGTGAACCCAAGCAGCAGCACGCATGTCTCTGTACCTTTAGAACTTAAAGGGTTCTTCGTTTGTCCCCATAGATAACATAGATAACCGTTAGAACTAAAAGAGTTCTTTGTTTGTCCCCAAGAACCCTTTGGGGTGAAAGAGGTTTTACTAAGAACCTGCTAGTGGTGAAAATGTTCCACATAGAACCTTAGTGGAAAGGTATTAGTGGAAGGGTTCCACTTGGAACCAAAAATAGTTATTTTCAAACTGATGAACCTTTTCTGGTTCTAGGTAGCACCTTATTTTCTAAAAGTGTACCCTGTCAGTTTCCAACACATCATCCCTGTCATACACACAAGTGTTTGGTTTTTCAAAAAGAATGATAAAACCAAGCTTCAGTTCTTCAGGTGTTAATGATCAAACTCCCCCATTTGATTACAACTTAATAAAATCGAGTTTTATAAATGATTAGTGTCATGTACAATAATGATTAATGTACTCATAAACACCACGGCACAAATGCATTAAATGCACAGAAACACGTAATCACTTTATTTGGATTTTCCCATGGATAGAGAGTACGTACCTATTCCCCATCACAACAGGGACCGACTGCAGTTTGAGGTCTTTAGTGGAAAGACTAGCTTTGACAGAGAGTGACAGAGGAGATATGAGAGACTGAACAAGAGATACACATTCGGAGGGAAACATGGACGCACTCACGCATGTGTACGGATGCACTCACACGGGTGCACGGACGCACACACACACACACACACACACACACACACACACACACACACACACACACACACACACACACACACACACACACACACACACACACACACACACACACACACACACACACACACACACACACACACACACACACACACACACACACACACACACACAATACTAGACTTCAGATCTCTTGATGGAGATCAGTCACATTGAAACCATCAAGTTGTATTCCATATCACATCCCCATTAGAATGACAAACAGTCACATTGAAACCATTAAGTTGTATTCCATATCACATCCCCATTAGAATGACAAACAGTCACATTGAAACCATCAAGTTGTATTCCATATCACATCCCCATTAGAATGACAAACAGTCACATTGAAACCATCAAGTTGTATTCCATATCACATCCCCATTAGAATGACAGTCACATTGAAACCATCAAGTTGTATTCCATATCACATCACCATTAGAATGACAAACAGTCACATTGAAACCATCAAGTTGTATTCCATATCACATCCCCATTAGAATGACAAACAGTCACATTGAAACCATCAAGTTGTATTCCATATCACATCCCCATTAGAATGACAAACAGTCACATTGAAACCATCAAGTTGTATTCCATATCACATCACCATTAGAATGACAAACAGTCATGCTGAAACTATCAAGCAACCTAAAACTCAAGGTCATTGGCCACAGATAAAATTATGTCAAATCACGTTATATGTACAATAGCTTTGATTGGACTGATGTCAACATCATTCTTTCAAAATCTTAACTAGCAGTCACCATCATGAATCAAGTCGACAATCTCCTGGCAAATCCTTTCTAATCCTTGTCATATGAAGAGAAATAATGAAGAGAAATGATAGCTAAAACGTACCGGTGCTCATCGGCCATTGGATAGAAACAGGTCAATTGACCAATGAGTGGTTTGGAAGGAATCAGTGGCTAACTGCAAGCATGGATGTGTGGTCCCAAGTCTGGATTTAAGGGTCTCTTTTTCAAGCTTAAAATGATAAACATTCAACATTGGCCATGCTGTCAATACAGCATGATTTCTGCCGCACTCCAAACAACTGTTAACTCAGAACTGGGAAATCTGACTTCAGGGAGTTCAAGACAACTGGGAACTCGGGGGGGGAAAACGAGCTCCGACTAGGAAATAGGTTTTGAACTGTCATCCAACTCAGATTTGTATGTCGGGAACTCAGGCCCGTTTCTAGAGCTACGACCTAAAGATAAATGACGTCAATATGATTCAACCTTATTATTTTGAAAGTTCCCAGTTGTCTTGAAAGCACCATAAATCCAGGGAATGCCAGACTTTGATGACAAAGTTTGATGACAAAATTTGCCCACGAAGGACTGCCGCGCCCTCTTCCTGTTCAAGTGAGCACAGCACAAGGAGGGGAGTCCAAAAATGTCTTGTATGCTGCTGCATAAATAATGTCATATGCCAGGGAGATATGTACAGTAACTCAAGTACGCCTAATTGATAATCTATAGATTTATCAGTTGCACGCTGACCGTACACGGTGGTGAAAATAGGTTATCCATGTCAGTCAAAGAGAATCAAATCAAATTTATTTATAAAGCCCTTCTTACATCAGCTGATATCTCAAAGTACCCAGCTTAAAACCCCAAACAGCAAGCAATGCAGGTGTAGAAACACGTATCTTAGTTTTCTTTTAGAGTTTGGTTCTCCATTCTTTCTGTGTTTACTCTCCGCCATGTTTTTCTTTTGACTGCATCAGTAGTGTTTTTCTATAAAATGTTATAGCCTTACAGTTGTTTTGAGTTATTATCCAGTTTGGATGTTGTTGCCCACTAGGGAGCAGATCAGCATGAAAGTACTATTATTTGGTAAGTATTAGGGACATTTAGAGACATAAGCTTTTTCACGAGGCATTTACAAGACATTCTGCACCGCCATCTGCAGTCCGCCATGATATCTCTCCCCAACACACAGTATTGGTCAGTGGTGACTTGGGCTAAATTGGAGCGGCTGTCCAGTAATGAGGTAGTGCTCTTGTTTTGATTGGTAGAGGACTATGACTCGCAAGAAGCCTCATTTTTATCCACTCCACTGACCTCAGCTCCTCTCCTTCTGGCCCTCGGCCTACACTCTCTCTCTCTCGCTCTATCTAGCTGTTTTCCAGCCTCGTCTCTATGTGTTTCGTTCCCTCTTTCTTACTCTCTCTCTCAGTTCAATTCAAGGGCTTTATTGACATGGGAAACATATGTTAACATTGCCAAAGCAAGTGAAGTAGATCATAAACGAAAGTAAAATAAACAATAAAAATGTACAGTAAACATTACACTTACAAAAGTTCCAAAAGAATAAAACATTTAAAATGTCATATTATGTCTATATACAGCGTTGTAACGATGTGCAAATTGTTAAAGTACAGAAGGGAAAATAAGTAAACATGGTGTTACAATGGTGTTTGTCCTTCACTGGTTGGGTTGCCCTTTTCTTGTGGCAACAGGTCACAAATCTTGCTGCTTTGATAGCACACAGTGGTATTTCACCCAGTAGATATGGGAGTTTATTAAAATTGGATTTGTTTTTGAATTCCTTGTGTATCTGTGTAATCTGAGGGAAATATGAGTCTCTAATATGGTCATACATTTGGCAGGAGGTTAGGAAGTGCAGCTCAGTTTCCACCTAATTTTGTTGGCAGTGTGCACCTAGCCTGTCTTCTCTTGAGAGCCAGGTTTGCCTACGGTGGCCTTTCTCAATAGCAAGGCTATGCTCTCTCTCTCTCACTGTCTTTCTCTCATTATCTTCAGTACACCAACTCTCTCTCCCCCTTGCAAGAACAGTCAAGAACAGACTATGAGAGGCACACAGTACTACATATTGTAGAACCATGGCTACTTGGAACTCGATTCCGCATCAGGTAACTGATGCAAGCAGTAGAAACAGATAAAAAAAGCTTATGAAAATACACCTTATGTAACAACGGGGACTGTGAAGAGACACACACACAGGCACAGACACATATACATGATAAGACATACACTTTATACACACATACACATGGATTTTGTATTGTAGATTTGTGATAGTGGAGTAGTGGCCTGAGGGCACACACTTAATGTGTTATGAAAAGTGTTATGAAATTTAATGTCATTAAATATTTTAAATTTGATAGAATTGCCTTAATGTTGCTGGACCCCAGGAAGAGTAGCTTCTGCCTTGCCAGCAGCTAATGGGGATCCTTAATAAATACAAATATAAATGGTTATAAGGACAGACAAATGGTCCAATTCACACACTTATCAAGAGAACATCCCTGGTCACCCCTACTGTCTCTGATCTGGCGGACTCACTAAACTAGTGTTGGAGTGGGCCCCTGGAACTCCGAACACTTTAAAAACAAGAAAATGGTGCCGTCTGCTTTGATTAATATAAGGAATTTGAAATTATTAATACTTGTACCTTTGATACTTACGTATATTTTAGCAATTACATTTACTTTTGATACTCAAGTATATTTAAAATCAAATACTTTTAGATTTTTACTCAAGTAGTATTTTACTGGGTAACTTTTACTTGAGTCATTTTCTATTAAGGTATCTTTACTTTTACTCAAGTATGACAATTGGGTACTTTTTTCACCACTGGAAGTACCTTACTGGTACGTATGGTCAAAAATAAATATAAATAGCTCCTTAGCAAGGAGCAATTTCTCAAGAAATCATTTTGCTAGGACTATCTGGGAGTGGTCTGAGTGGGGAGGGGGAAACTGAAAACTAGCTGTTATTGGCAGAAAGGTTTGGAACTGTCTTTCTTATTGCATGGTCTATTAACACATTTCAGCATGAAAGGCCAAAATCCCATCCCACCATAACAGTCTGACATTTCAGGCAGTCTTTTCAAACAGCTCTTACACGAAGGTCATTATTATAATTTCTTCACAATTTCACAGTATTATTCCAAGCTCATAGTGTGGAAATATATATAAAACACAGGAAATCACGTTTTTGACTACACTGGGCCATTAACAAATGCTACACGGCCTTGGGCGAATTGTCACATGCTATCTAATATGACCTGTAGGTTAGGGAACAAAAACATCAAGAGGACAACACTACTTCTATATTCTCCATATAGAGCAGAGTAGCCTTCATGGATTGGTTGGTTGCTAAACTGCTCTCTGAACTAGGAGAGAGAAGGGAACGCTGTTGAGTATGTTTACCCCTAACCACTGATACAGGGTCAGCTATTTCCATCCCCTAATGGCAGTGCTGTAGTCCGGTCTAGAGACCACTTATTGAGTGTCTCGGCCTCGTCTCGGGGGTGTCGGATACATTTATACTGGGTCTTGACTAGGTCGAGACCAGCGGAAAAAACTCCTAATCATCAGCTTCCATTCAGTCAGCGGATAAAACCACTTCGAACAGGCCAATTATATACACTCCTTTCTTGAAACGTGATTATCTTAACAGTCTTTATATCTATTACAGACATGTTTGTGCATTTGCGAACCTATAAAATCAAATCAAATGTATTGGTTTAGCAGATGTTATTGCGGATGTTATTGCGGAATGCTTGTGCTTCTAGCTCCGACAGTGAGGTAATATCTAACAAGTAATATCTAACAGTTTCACAACCTATATGCCGTCCGTGTGTGACAGGTTTGGGATTCAGAAAGGACAGCAACTATAATATCAGCACACTCATGTAGGAGAGGCCACTTGTTTTTCAGTGGGCATTGCTTATCACATCTTAATCCCTTCTGATGCATATCAAAGTAGTGTAGTGGAGGTATACGACATCTCAATGATGTAGTGCAACAGAGAAATCATGCACAAGGTAGCCTACACAATCACAAAGTAAAAATATTCCCATGCGTGCTGCACACACAGCCTAGTTTCAGCGAACTATCCTCTGCAGGCAGCTCTCAACTGGTTTTGGCAAGAAGCAGCTCACAGAAGAATGACATCGGAAAAGACGTTTCAGCTTATGATACAGAAACACAAGCGTGAAGCATTTCCCAATCGAAATGTACAACTATTGCTTCCAATTGCAATTTGTTTTCTTCATGTTTAGCACACAAAGTAACCGGTGACCTAAAGTTTAACGTGGAACTGACAGTGTTTTAACAACTCTGCAGATATGAAACAAACAGACAATCATAATATCAGTCAAACATATACAATTCCTGGTTTATGCTACAAAACCAAATTTATAAGAGGTTTTAAAAATAGGTTCTATTTGACTCAGCGTTCCATGACGTACACTAAGGCATTGTTGGCAGAATAGATGGATGCAGTTCAATACATGAATAATATCATTCACCAATACATTTCTTGGTAGTCCAAAAAACACTGCTATCAGGTTGTAAATCACAGCTGGCCTGGTACAGTGTTTGCTGCTTCCATTCGGGATGCACTGTTTCAGTTTCAATGACTCAATATTCTGGACAAAAACAGACGAATGTAACCAAGGCTGGGAATGTCAATACAATCAAACTATCAAGGGCAATGATCACAAGTCAGTCACAACGTGGCTAATAGGCTAGCGTATCTATTTACGTAGCAAGCTAAAAACATGGAGTCTAACGTTAGCTAGATAGCTAGCTAGCTGCTAGGAGAATGTCATGTCATGCCATTGGAGGAGTGGGTGAGTGACCGACTTGTTCCCCTCATATCGTTTTTTCGGTGGCTGTACACAGCTAGAGATGCAGGTGTCATTTGGTTAGATAGCAAGAACTTGAATTACTGTTATACAGTTAGCGTATCTCTAGCGTTCGCAAATTCACTCTGGCTATCTACTCTGATTTTAGAGCACTCTCATTTGAGTGTGCCAGAGCACAGAACGGATGAATTTACAAACACGCAACACCTGCTGAATATGGGCAGTGTCAGTAAACGTAGGCAAAAAAAGTCATAGTTAGTCAAGAACCCTCCCGGTCTTGGTCTTGACTCGGTCTCGCCTCCCTCCCGGTCTCGGTCTTGACTCGGTCTCGCCCCCCTCCCGGTCTCGGTCTTGACTCGGTCTCGCCTCCCTCCCGGTCTCGGTCTTGACTCGGTCTCACCCCCCTCCCGGTCTCGGTCTTGACTCGGTCTCGCCCCCCTCCCGGTCTCGGTCTTGACTCGGTCTCGCCCCCCTCCCAGTCTCGGTCTTGACTCGGTCTCGCCCCCCCTCCCTGTCTCGGTCTTGACTCGGTCTCGCCCCCCCTCCCGGTCTCGGTCTTGACTCGGTCTCGTCCCCCTCCCGGTCTCCGTCTTGACTCGGTCTTGGACCCCTTGTCCCCCTCCCGGTCTTGACTCGGTCTCGCCCCTCTCCCGGTCTCGGTCTTGACTCGGTCTCGCCCCCCTCCCGGTCTTGGTCTTGACTCGGTCTCGTCCCCCTCCCGGTCTCCGTCTTGACTCGGTCTTGGACACCTTGTCCCCCTCCCGGTCTCGGTCTTGACTCGGTCTCGCCCCCCTCCCAGTCTCGGTCTTGACTCGGTCTCGCCCCCCCTCCCGGTCTCGGTCTTGACTCGGTCTCGCCCCCCCTCCCGGTCTCGGTCTTGACTCGGTCTCGTCCCCCTCCCGGTCTCCGTCTTGACTCGGTCTTGGACCCCTTGTCCCCCTCCCGGTCTTGACTCGGTCTCGCCCCTCTCCCGGTCTCGGTCTTGACTCGGTCTCGCCCCCCTCCCGGTCTTGGTCTTGACTCGGTCTCGTCCCCCTCCCGGTCTCCGTCTTGACTCGGTCTTGGACCCCTTGTCCCCCTCCCGGTCTTGGTCTTGACTCGGTCTCGCCCCCCTCCGGTCTTGGTCTTGACTCGGACTCGATTTGCTCTGGGCTTGGTCTTGACTCGGTCTCGCCCCCCTCCAGTCTTGGTCTTGACTCGGACTCGATTTGCTCTGGACTTGGTCTTGAATCGGTCTGGCTTTAGGTGGTCTCGAATACAACACTGGTTGAATGGCAGATGCCTTTATCTAGCTTCTTATGTCCTAGCCTAGCAAATTACTGACTTAGCTAGCTAGATTTATCTCCCCTGAGACCAGCAGAGAAAAATCTGTCCTTCTTTAGGTGGTCTCAAACACAACACTGCCTAATGGTCAGAATAGGATTTGGGGTAGGGTAATCTGATCCTAGATCTGTGGTAAATGGCACTTTCTTAAGCACGCTTGGCTACAGTTGGGGGGGGGGGGGGGGGGGTGAACGAGCGTCTGTTTGTCAGAGTGTGATAGTATATAGTGACAGTGTAGTCCCAGTACCCTCTATCTGTCAGAGCAGGACAGCACCTGAAGCACTACCAGAGGGAGAGAGTCAAGGGAGGTGGGGAAGAGATGGGAGCAGAGGGAAGTGGGAGAGGAGAGGGGGACTGACTCGCTTTAGATACAGACTTCAGAGGGCATGTGTTACTGTATGCACACACACAAGCTCCCTCCTAAACACACTGGCTGCTAAGGGCGACCGTGAGTTCTCAGAAAGGCTAATGTATTTGTATGCCTCACGGTAAACTGTCCATTCTAATGTAATCAATTTTCTAAAACAGTTTTTACATCAGCAGTCTTCACAGAGAGGAGAAGAGTGGTGGAAGTAAGGAGCTGTGATTGCTGCACTTACATGTTCCAGCGAGGAAACAATGTTTATGTTCTGATGAGCACGGGGGCGTTATTCAATCCAGCCCTTGTGGAAAGATCAATTTGTGCTTGATGATTATGTTTTTTCTATTACACACTGTGAGAGGATTAACTGCCTTGCCATTACACACCCACCCACCAACCCACCCACGCACGCATGTACACACCAGAGGGGGCTGCTGAGGGGAGGACGGCTCATAATAATGTCTCTCTCTCCTTTTTCTGTCTTCCTCTCTCTTACCACACATGTACGTTCTCTCTCTTTCCCCTTTTCTCATTATCTCTCTTCTCCCTCGCTCCCTTTTCCCCTCCCTCACATTATCACTCTATCTCCCTCTTCCTCTCCTGAGCCCTGCTCTCATAAGAAGCGATTGATAAAATGTCTTCAAAACATATCGTCTCAGGTGACATATGAAAAGATAGAAGGTAATGAGGTGATGGAGGGAGGAATAGAAAAGAGGAGGAGGAGGATCACAGGGAGGTGGAGAAAGAGATGGAGGAAGAGAGAGGAGGGAGGAAGAGGAAAGGGAGGAGGAGATGGAGGAGGTAGTTGATATTGCTTTTATTAGAAGTTGATAATGCCTTCTGATAACTGCCCTCGTCCATGTGGACATATTCACTTCCACTTACCAGAATCATCATTCATCATCATACCTTAATTTTTCTACTTTCAAAAGGTGCCTTGCCTTTCACAAAAGAAAGGATGTCCATTGCCATGACAACAGAGAGCTTTCGCTGTTAAATCAAATCAGATATGTGGTGCGGGACCTGTTGCTGTGGCCTTCCTCTGGTTGTTGTCTTGTCGGGGCTGGGAAAGCACATCGTGGTCAGATGTGTGTGTGTGTGTGACTTTGTGCTTGCTTATGTGTGTGTGTGCGTGTTTTTACTATCCTTTTGGGAACCTGATGTCCTCACAAGGATAGTAAAACAAGGACAATTCTGACAAGTGGGGACATTTCGCCGGTCCCCACAAGGAAAAAGGCTATTTTAGGCTTATGGGTTAGGTTTAGGGTTAGAGTTAGGGTTAGGGGTTAGATTTAGGGGTTTGGAGTTAAGGTTAGGGTTAGGTTCATGGTTAGGGTAAGTCTTAGGGTTAGGGATGAGGGAAAATAGGATTTTGAATGGGAATCAATTGTTTGTTCCCCACAAGGATAGTAAAACAAATGTGTGTGTGTCTTTGTGCTTGCTTGTGTGTTTGTGTGTGCGTGTGCCAGGTATCTGTAAATGCCTCCCTGCATGTGTGTGTGTTTTGTAGATTATTCCTATTAGTTGTCTGGCGGAGTATCTCACTCTAATGAGAGGAGCAGACACAGCCTGTGACATCTACAGCATCAACATTTACATTTACATTTAAGTCATTTAGCTGACGCTCTTATCCAGAGCGACTTACAATTTGGAAAGTTCATACATATTCATCCTGGTCCCCCCGTGGGGAATGAACCCACAACCCTGGCGTTGCAAGCGCCATGCTCTACCAACTGAGCCACACGGGAGCCATGTAGGGTCGAGAGAGAGATAGAGCGCGTGAAAGAGAGAGAGATAATGAGAGTGCGTGAAAGAGAGAGAGATAATGAGAGCGCGTGAAAGAGAGAGAGATAATGAGAGCGTGTGAAAGAGAGAGAGATAATGAGAGCGTGTGAAAGAGAGAGAGATAATGAGAGCGTGTGAAAGAGAGAGAGATAATGAGAGCGTGTGAAAGAGAGAGAGATAATGAGAGCGCGTGAAAGAGAGAGAGATAATGAGAGCGCGTGAAAGAGAGAGAGATAATGAGAGCGCGTGAAAGAGAGAGAGATAATGAGAGCGTGTGAAAGGGAGAGAGATAATGAGAGCGCGTGAAAGAGAGAACGAGTAATGAAAACAGAAACAGAGACAGTACTAGTATTTATCATGTTTATCACCTGACACCTGAGTTGACAACTGTTTGGAAAACAGTCTCATGGACAATTTTCCCTCCTCACGGCCGTTGGAACGCAGCTCAGATTGATGCTCCCACTAAAGTAAGTATCTACTGGAGAGTGAAACGCTCACAACAATCCACTTCACTGTCCTCCACTGATTACAACGGTTTGGTCTCTAGCTAACATTATCAGTACCAATGCTGATTCAGATTGACAGGCTCTTACAAACACGCACACACACTCAGGCATACGCCAACACACACGTTCTGGCATGCACACGGACATACGCATGCATACAAGCACACGCATACGCACATACACAAGTGGAGGCTGCTAAGAGAGGACGGCTCACACTTGACTTGCTCTATTCAAGATGACTGGGTTAGAAACCAAGCCTGAAAGACATTTCTCCCTCACAAACATGCCTCCCTGCTTCAAAGATTACAACATAGTGTACATAATCACAAAGTCTGAGTCCACCCAAATTTTTTGAGGTTGTGCCCTAATGAATATGACCTAGGCAAATTTGCATGTTTCTTCCTGGATCCTAGCTTGTGTCCAGCTCAGGGGCCTCCAGCTGGGTCCAGGTCAGCCCAGAGATGAACCCCTGCAGCCTGGGTCCAGGTCAGCCCAGAGATGAACCCCTGCAGCCTGGGTCCAGGTCAGCCCAGAGGTGAACCCCTGCAGCCTGGGGGCAGGTCAGCCCAGAGATGAACCCCTGCAGCCTGTAGCCAGGTCAGCCCAGAGGTGAACCCCTGCAGCCTGTAGCCAGGTCAGCCCAGAGATGAACCCCTGCAGCCTGTAGCCAGGTCAGCCCAGAGATGAACCCCTACAGCCTGTAGCCAGGTCAACCCAGAGATGAACCCCTGCAGACTGTAGCCAGGTCAGCCCAGAGATGAACCCCTGCAGACTGTAGCCAGGTCAACCCAGAGGTGAACCCCTGCAGCCTGTAGCCAGGTCAACCCAGAGGTGAACCTCTGCAGACTGTAGCCAGGTCAGCCCAGAGATGAACCCCTACAGCCTGTAGCCAGGTCAACCCAGAGGTGAACCTCTGCAGCCTGTAGCCAGGTCAGCCCAGAGATGAACCCCTGCAGCCTGTAGCCAGGTCAACCCAGAGGTGAACCCCTGCAGCCTGTAGCCAGGTCAGCCCAGAGGTGAACCCCTGCAGCCTGTAGCCAGGTCAGCCCAGAGATGAACCCCTGCAGCCTGTAGCCAGGTCAGCCCAGAGATGAACCCCTGCAGCCTGGGTCCAGGTCAGCCCAGAGATGAACCCCTGCAGCCTGTAGCCAGGTCAGCCCAGAGATGAACCCCTGCAGCCTGTAGCCAGGTCAGCCCAGAGATGAACCCCTGCAGCCTGTAGCCAGGTCAACCCAGAGGTGAACCCCTGCAGCCTGTAGCCAGGTCAGCCCAGAGATGAACCCCTGCAGCCTGTAGCCAGGTCAGCCCAGAGATGAACCCCTGCAGACTGTAGCCAGGTCAGCCCAGAGGTGAACCCCTGCAGCCTGGGACCAGGTCAGCCCAGAGATGAACCCCTGCAGCCTGGGACCAGGTCAGCCCAGAGATGAACCCCTGCAGACTGTAGCCAGGTCAGCCCAGAGATGAACCCCTGCAGACTGTAGCCAGGTCAGCCCAGAGATGAACCCCTGCAGCCTGTAGCCAGGTCAGCCCAGAGGTGAACCCCTGCAGCCTGTAGCCAGGTCAGCCCAGAGATGAACCCCTGCAGCCTGTAGCCAGGTCAACCCAGAGGTGAACCCCTGCAGCCTGTAGCCAGGTCAGCCCAGAGGTGAACCCCTGCAGCCTGTAGCCAGGTCAGCCCAGAGGTGAACCCCTGCAGCCTGTAGCCAGGTCAGCCCAGAGGTGAACCCCTGCAGCCTGTAGCCAGGTCAGCCCAGAGATGAACCCCTGCAGCCTGGGACCAGGTCAGCCCAGAGATGAACCCCTGCAGACTGTAGCCAGGTCAGCCCAGAGATGAACCCCTGCAGCCTGGGGCCAGGTCAGCCCAGAGATTAATCCCTGCAGCCTGTAGCCAGGTCAGCCCAGAGGTGAACCCCTGCAGCCTGTAGCCAGGTCAGCCCAGAGATGAACCCCTGCAGCCTGTAGCCAGGTCAACCCAGAGGTGAACCCCTGCAGCCTGTAGCCAGGTCAACCCAGAGGTGAACCCCTGCAGCCTGAGACCAGGTCAGCCCAGAGGTGAACCCCTGCAGCCTGTAGCCAGGTCAGCCCAGAGGTGAACCCCTGCAGACTGTAGCCAGGTCAACCCAGAGGTGAACCCCTGCAGCCTGAGACCAGGTCAGCCCAGAGGTGAACCCCTGCAGCCTGTAGCCAGGTCAGCCCAGAGATGAACCCCTGCAGCCTGAGACCAGGTCAACCCAGAGGTGAACCCCTGCAGCCTGTAGCCAGGTCAGCCCAGAGGTGAACCCCTGCAGCCTGTAGCCAGGTCAACCCAGAGGTGAACCCCTACAGCCTGTAGCCAGGTCAGCCCAGAGGTGAACCCCTGCAGCCAACCATAAGCCAGCCATTTAATAAGACAGCTATTGTCATAGATACAGCTACAACCATAGACACAGCTACAACCATAGATACAGCTACAACCATATTTAACCCTTATTTTACCAGGTAAGTTGACTGAGAACACATTCTCATTTACAGCAACGACCTGGGGAATAGTTACAGGGGAGAGGAGCGGGGATGAATGAGCCAATTGGAAGCTGGGGATGATTAGGTGGCCATGATGGTATGAGGACTAGGAATTGAGGAAATTAGCAAGGACACTAGGGTAAACACCTCTACTCTTACAATACGTGTCATGGGATCTTTAGTGACCACAGAGAATCAGGACACATGTTTAACGTCCCATCCAAAAGACAGCGCCCTACACTGGGTAATGTCCCCAATCACTGCACTGGGGCATTGGGATATTGTTTTAGACCAGAGGAAAGGGTGCCTCCTATTGGCCCTCCAACATCACCTGGTCTCCCATCCAGGGACTGACCAGGAAAAACCCTGCTCAGCTTCAGAAGCAAGCCAGCAGTGGGATGCAGTGTGGTATGATGCTGGCTAACCATACACGTAGATGCAGCTACAGCCATAGATACAGCTACAACCACAGCCAAAGCCACAGCCAGCCAAAGCCACAGCCAGCCAAAGCTACAGCCAGTCAAAGCCACAGCCAGCCAAAGCCACAACCAGCCAAAGCTACAGCCAGTCAAAGCCACAGCCAGCCAAAGCCACAGCCAGCCAAAGCCACAGCCAGCCAAAGCTACAGCCAGCCAAAGCCACAACCAGCCAAAGCTACAGCCAGCCAAAGCCACAACCAGCCAAAGCCACAGCCAGCCAAAGCCACAGCCAGCCAAAGCTACAGCCAGTCAAAGCCACAGCCAGTCAAAGCCACAGCCAGTCAAAGCCACAGCCAGTCAAAGCCACAGCCAGTCAAAGCCACAGCCAGCCAAAGCCACAGCCAGTCAAAGCCACAGCCAGCCAAAGCCACAGCCAGTCAAAGCCACAGCCAGTCAAAGCCACAGCCAGCCAAAGCCACAGCCAGCCAAAGCCACAGCCAGCCAAAGCTACAGCCAGCCAAAGCCACAACCAGCCAAAGCTACAGCCAGCCAAAGCCACAACCAGCCAAAGCCACAGCCAGCCAAAGCCACAGCCAGTCAAAGCCACAGCCAGCCAAAGCCACAGCCAGCCAAAGCCACAGCCAGTCAAAGCCACAGCCAGTCAAAGCCACAGCCAGTCAAAGCCACAGCCAGCCAAAGCCACAGCCAGTCAAAGCCACAGCCAGTCAAAGCCACAGCCAGCCAAAGCCACAGCCAGTCAAAGCCACAGCCAGTCAAAGCCACAGCCAGCCAAAGCCACAGCCAGTCAAAGCCACAGCCAGTCAAAGCCACAGCCAGCCAAAGCCACAGCCAGTCAAAGCCACAGCCAGCCAAAGCCACAGCCAGCCAAAGCCACAGCCAGCCAAAGCCACAGCCAGCCAAAGCCACAGCCAGTCAAAGCCACAGCCAGTCAAAGCCACAGCCAGCCACAGCCACAGACACAGTCCTCCCACTTACAGTCTAACAGTCACGCAGACTGATTACATGGTCGGCCTTGACTGCTGGTGACATTTCCTGGCCTGCAACGAATGGCTGATGCGAGGCAATCTATGTTTCCATGGAGACCAGCGAGCTGAAGTTGGGTTTAGATGTGCGTGGGGAGCAGAGGGAGCTGATGGGAAGGCCTAGAGGGCCCAGAGGTTTCCACACCACACTGTGGTCCCACCTGAGCATGATAAGTGGTTCACTCTCCAAACAGGAGTGTATAATTGCAGCGATATTGAATGGATTTAGTTTAATCGCCAAGGCGACCTGAGTCGAGGTTTCGGACTCAGAGAAATCTCACCTCCCTTGCAGCAATATCTCCTTGCTGGCAACCAGGTCAGGTTTCATGATATATTACAAAGGGGACAATATTGGGCTCTCTAACTATGTGTGTGTGTGTGTGGGTGGGTGGGTGTGTGTGTGCGGAGGGGGGGGCATGCGTGATACATGGTTGGCTAACCTGCTGCATTCACAACAGCATTGGTATTCTTATTACCTAACTGTGTATAGAGGTTCTGATAGACCCCTGTGTATAGAGGTTCTGATAGACCCCTGTGTATAGAGGTTCTGATTGAGCCCTGTGTATAGAGGTTCTGATTGAGCCCTGTGTATAGAGGTTCTGATTGAGCCCTGTGTATAGAGGTTCTGATAGAGCCCTGTGTATAGAGGTTCTGATAGACCCTGTGTATAGAGGTTCTGATAGAGCCCTGTGTATAGAGGTTCTGATAGACCCCTGTGTATAGAGGTTCTGATAGACCCCTGTGTATAGAGGTTCTGATTGAGCCCTGTGTATAGAGGTTCTGATTGAGCCCTGTGTATAGAGGTTCTGATTGAGCCCTGTGTATAGAGGTTCTGATAGAGCCCTGTGTATAGAGGTTCTGATAGACCCTGTGTATAGAGGTTCTGATAGAGCCCTGTGTATAGAGGTTCTGATAGAGCCCTGTGTATAGAGGTTCTGATAGAGCCCTGTGTATAGAGGTTCTGATTGACCCCTGTGTATAGAGGTTCTGATTAGACCCTGTGTATAGAGGTTCTGATTGACCCCTGTGTATAGAGGTTCTGATTGACCCCTGTGTATAGAGGTTCTGATAGACCCTGTGTATAGAGGTTCTGATTGACCCCTGTGTATAGAGGTTCTGATTGACCCCTGTGTATAGAGGTTCTGATAGACCCCTGTGTATAGAGGTTCTGATTGACCCTGTGTATAGAGGTTCTGATAGAGCCCTGTGTATAGAGGTTCTGATTGACCCCTGTGTATAGAGGTTCTGATAGAGCCCTGTGTATAGAGGTTCTGATTGACCCCTGTGTATAGAGGTTCTGATTGACCCCTGTCTATGATGGTTTTGGTCCTGAATCAGCAGGGATGCTTTCCCTGTTAGAAGGGGTGGTGATATGTAACTATGGCAACAGGGCCAACTTCTAGCTTCAATCACTCTTCAAAAGGTCACATCTGCATGTTTAATAAAGATTAACACACACACACACACACTGCACTTACACACTCACGCACTCACCCACGCACACACGCATGTACGAACACACACACAAACGTACACACAGACAGACACGGACAAACACACGCACACACACACACACTTATAATGCTAAGCTTCCTCTCTACTTTGACTCCTTGCTTTAACAATTGCATCATAATTATGCAATACAAAAAGTAAAGAGAATCTACATTCTAATGAATTTGACTGGGAAATCAGCTCAACTAGGAAATGCATAGATATCTGTGGCAGGACAATGTTTGTAGATATTATGCTAAACGATTCATCATAAACAGATGCTCTGTGTATTTTTGAACAGAACTCTCCATATCTCCGTATTAATTAACATTTAAACACTTAAGAAGACAGATCAAGGTCATTTAATTAATGAATTCCACTCCTCTCATTCGCCTTCCAAAGATTTGAGACCTCAGATATCTAACAGATGCTAAGCTACTATAAAAGTACTTTTTCGCCCAGCTACCTTAGCAACAGTGACAGGGCGGGCTTGGCGGTGTTCATTTGCAGTGTTGACACTTCTATTACAGCTTGGAGAGGTGTTCCATCTTCCAATGTGTTATTGTCAACTCTCAATCGTGCCTCCACTCAAACGATAGGAGTTGGTGTGAAGGGTGAAGCATGAGTGTGTGTGTGTGTGTGTGTGTGTGTGTGTGTGTGTGTGTGTGTGTGTGTGTGTGTGTGTGTGTGTGTGTGTGTGTGTGTGTGTGTGTGTGTGTGTGTGTGTGTGTGTGTGCCTAGAGGAAAGACACAGTGAAGAGATCCATCACAGTTTAAAGGATTAGTCATCTCTGGCCAGGACACCAGCCTCCATCTCAAATGGTATCCTATTGTAGAACACTACTTTTGACCGAGGCCCACAGGGCTCAGGTCAAAAGTAGTGTACTTTATAGGGAATAGGGTGCCATATGGGACGCAACACCACAAGGACCAGGACCAGGATTGGGAAACAATGGTCTAGGCTCTAGGGGATAGATGTGCCGCTGTTGGGTGTTGGGTATTCCAACACAACTCCATGATCACCAGCTGTTAACAAGTGTCTCCAGATCCAGGCAGTTCCAAGCGGCACCCTATTGCCTACAGGGTACATGTGGGCCCTGGTCAAATGTAGTACACCATATTGGTGATTCTACAAAGTGGTATTAAATGCCAAAATTCTATTAAAAAAACTGTTTCCAAATGTATTTACATCAGGATATTTTCAATCAAAGGCAATAACAAACATAATGTTAAATTAATATAGTACAAAGTACAACTATTTCTATTGACAGATTACTGTCCCAGACTCCTAAACTCCATGTTATTTATACTGAGAGGTGTCTGTCCCAAACCCTGACTCCTAAACTTCATGTTATTTATACTGAGAGGTGTCTGTCCCAAACCCTGACTCCTAAACTCCATGTTATTTATACTGAGAGGTGTCTGTCCCAGACCCTGACTCCTAAACTCCATGTTATTTATACTGAGAGGTGTCTGTCCCAGACCCTGACTCCTAAACTTCATGTTATTTATACTGAGAGGTGTCTGTCCCAAACCCTGACTCCTAAACTCCATGTTATTTATACTGAGAGGTGTCTGTCCCAAACCCTGACTCCTAAACTCCATGTTATTTATACTGAGAGGTGTCTGTCCCAAACCCTGACTCCTAAACTCCATGTTATTTATACTGAGAGGTGTCTGTCCCAGACCCTGACTCCTAAACTCCATGTTATTTATACTGAGAGGTGTCTGTCCCAAACCCTGACTCCTAAACTTCATGTTATTTATACTGAGAGGTGTCTGTCCCAAACCCTGACTCCTAAACTTCATGTTATTTATACTGAGAGGTGTCTGTCCCAAACCCTGACTCCTAAACTTCATGTTATTTATACTGAGAGGTGTCTGTCCCAAACCCTGACTCCTAAACTTCATGTTTGAAAATAAATGTTTTTTATTTTATTTCAATAGAACATCTTGAGTTGTTTAATTATGACATTGAAAGATACTGATGTAATTAGTAGTTTTGTTTACATAGAAAAAGTCTCTGTCACTACACACACTTTAAAAGAGTGGAGAATGAACATGTCTTAATCCACAACCCTACAGATATCACCAGGTGATGGGATGCACCCCTCTTCACTATGGACACATGGTGAGTAGTCTGTCTGCAAACACTTTGGAGAAAATGTGTGAGTTGGTCACTCTTTGTGTATTTGTAAGAAGTGTCACTACCGAACATTTAATATATCAAAAAATATGTTAAGTATGGTTTTACGACATGTGAAGTGCACAAGTGCACACTTCCGGAAAAAGTGTAGAGTATTGAGATGCATAGCCAGCAAAAGGGCTCCAACCCTTCACGCGCCCAAATATTGCTTTTCTTTTGGCCAAAACATAGATGTCTATAATGTGCTCTACTGTACTGTACACTACTGTACTGTGTTCTATTCTACTGTACTGTATTGTACTCAAGTTTAATCTACTTTAGTTTCTTACATTTGAAGAAAGGGCCCATGGAGTCTTCATTTACTTGTCTTGGTCTTGAGACCACATACATTTGGTCTTTATCTTTTCGTGCTCTCAACTCACTGGGTCTGGATCTTAGGACCAGTGTCCTGGTATAAATCGTGCTCTTGGCTCCTGGATATTACCTTAGTATTTGGTTTACAAACCATAGGCAACCCAATTTGAAGAAGACATTGCTCTCTGATCATTGCCTGGTCACTCCCAACCCATAGGAATCCATGCCCAGTTGACAACTTTTAAATTGTAGAAGCCCTCAATGTCTATACCAGAACGAGTTATTTCCGTTTGGAGTCCTTTATTTCTTTCTATGATTGACACTTGACACCAAAACTCCTGTTATTTTGCCTAAATAAAAATAAGATAAAGTGATAATTTAAACAACTAACAAAATCATTAATTAGATGCGTAAGTAATTATATCACTCAACAAGTTTCAGATTCATACAATCAACATTGAACATTTTACAGAGAATAATAGATATTATATTTTCTCTACATTACATTTAAAAGGTTTTGAAAATCAGTTTAAAATCCTGTTTTTACTGTATACAGTAATCTGGTATGCAAATACAATTTCCAAAATGTATCTGTAATAGAAGGTTCATCAGAATGATCACTACTGTCCATGGTTCTCCCTTTACTGCAACTTATAACTACGTTTCAGAAGGGACACATTTAGTGGGGAGGTAAGGAATTCAGGTAACCATTTCAAATATGTAATATAAAGTGTGTGACTAGTATATCCTGTATGTCTACCTGACATATGTTGGAAGACATGTGTAATGAAAGTTTGGGAGAAGTAGAATACAAAATGTTTTTTCTACACCCAATTTACACCACTTCTGTAGAACGACCCATATACATTTACATTTTAGTCATTTAGCAGACGCTCTTATCCAGAGTGACTTACAGTAGAGTGCATACATTTTATTACATTTTTTACATACTATGACAGCCAAATGACAGCCTATATAGGGAATAGGCTGTCATTTGGACCGGAAAACAGCCTTTCTGACAGGTAACAGAAGACACAAGATAACTGCAGAGTGAACAGCTTACCCTGTCAGTAGACATGCTGGAGTCGATCATTAGGTAGGCCGTAATAAACAGTCTTCTACTTCACACGGTTTTCAGGCAGGGAGTGTGTGTGTGTGCATAAGTGTGCATGTGTGCGTATGATTCTGTGTGTGTGTGCTCCCGTGTGTGTGTGTGTGTGTGCTCCCGTGTGTGTGTGTGTGTGCTCCACGTGTATGTGTGCTCACGTGTGTGTGCGCTCCATGTGTGTGTGTGTGTGTGTGCTCCCGTGTGTGTGTGCGCTCCATGTGAGTGTGTGCGCATCCTGATAAATGTTTTTAATAACGCTTGCTACTCTCTCAAACCTTTCTGATTGGTTCAAAAAAGACTGGCTGCACTTGGCAGCTTCTCATAACATCTGATGTAATTGAGTAATTTTCTCCAATTATATCCTTTGGCTGCGTTTCTGACTGAGAGGAAGCCACATGAACCACTTGTGCTTGACTCCAGATCTACATGAAGGCCATTCATAAGGTTACACTGTTCTAATCAATTAAGTTGTTTCACCTTTGGGATAATGAGTGTTTAAGAAGAACTGTAGAGATCTCTTGTCTGACTCAACATCATGTATGTCATGTCTATAGGCCCTGTAATGCATGCACTCGAACGCACGTACACACTATAGAGGGCACTGCATAGTGTGTGTGTGTGTGTGTGTACGTGCGTACGTGTGTGTGCGTGTGCGTGTGTACGTGTGTGTGTGCGTGTGTGCATGCATGTGTGCTTACGCTAGCTTGCTGAAGAAATTCACTGACCACATCTCAAGTGCATCTGAAATGTCACCCTATTTCAGGGCCCTAGTCAAAAGCAGTGCACTATATAGAGAATAGCATGCTATTTGAGACGCCAACCTCCACCTAGCCATGCCTGCTCACCTGCCTGAGCTGCTGAGCTGAAGCTGAAAAGTACACAAACAAGCTCCCTGTTACACCTTCCATGGACACACATGAAATATGAATGTTCATGGGATGGTTCCATTACTGAACAGTTGACTATAAATGCCAGTATATTGTCTGCTCAGTATTCTACTGGGGATGTCTCTGGCATTCGTATTGCCTAACTCCTACACTCTAAAAAGAAAAGGTTCCTGGAAGATCTTTTAGGGGTTCTTCAAATTGAAACATTTTGGAGAATCTCTATAAATACCTCGAAGAACCCTTTTAATTATTATTATTATTATTAATCAGCATAACAATAACAAGAACAACACAATATTTTATTTGTCAATGTTTATTATGATTTTAGTGGCAAAGCAGAATTCAAACATCTAAATATGAGGTAAACTCCCAGCAGACCTCCAAGTTCAATCAGTTTATCCTCCGACGTGTTAATGTGTTGATAACCTTCATCTCCGTAGCCAGAAGGATTTTGCAGTGCATGGTGATTGAACAGGTTTCCAGTTATATTCATGTAGGGGGGGTGAAGTCTGTGAATAGAAACATAATAATTATACAGATGATCAACAAAACGTGCACACGACAGTATTCATACCTTGGTTTTGTGTTAAATGTGAATGAAAGAACTGTTCACTTTTGACCACGGTTTTCATACACACACACCGTGTCCATAATGTAGAGACCTCTGGGATCTTCATTGAAGAGGTCAGGGAGGAGGAAGATGGCTGCTGTGACTGAGTCCTATAACGTTTTAGAGAAACCATTAATACAAATTAAATGATAGCCTACATGTGATCTGCATAACATTATGCGACAAACCAATAACAATTGTACATATGTGTGCCTCCTCGTCAGTATACCTGCAGACATCTGCGGCCAATGCAGCTATAGCCTACAACATAGTCTTACCTCTTTGTTGATTGACATCCGTTGAATTGTGACTATTTTCTGTTTTAGAAATAATTTTTAAAGGGAGAAAGTGCCAAACAACACCGCCATTTGCACAAATATGAAAAAGTAGATGGTATAATCATAAAACAATATACATTTAGATCATAGAAGGCAGAAACCTTCAACTGAGGAGATGTTAAACATGTTCAGTTAGGTACCTGCACCTGCTGTTTTCTCCAATTCAAATCCAAAGTTAGGTTCCTGCAAGAACCCCCAAGAACTAACGAGGTTCCTCGATGATCCCCACCTCCTATGGGGTTCTTGGAAGTACCTTTTTAAGGGGAATTTTTCAGTGGTAAAAACCCTAAGGTTCTTCAGAGATCTTTGTTTATCCTTCATTTATCTATTTATAAAATAGACACTATACGGTTGAGTGGAAGAAAATGAGAAGAGCCCTGGAGCACAGCAACAAATGCACTATCAGACGATAACATCATTCATCTCCACTGAGCATTCAACATAAGGGGTCTCACAAATGTCACCCTATTCCCTGTACTGTGCACAACTTTTAACCAGAGCCCTTTGGGCCTTGGTCAAAAGCAGTGCACTATCAAAGTAGTGCACTATGTAGAGAATATGGTGCCATTTGAGATGCAATGACTGACAGTCATATTCAGCTCAACCCGAGGTCCCCATCAACACTAACAATTCCCTCAGACATCTCATAAAGACAGGACAGTCTTTACAAAGAGGTACATTTGCATGATAATAACATTGTGTCAGTTGGAGCGGCGAAACCTTGGACCCAATATAGCTGAACTGCTCTTCTATTTGACTGACAGCACTGTGTGTGTGTACGTGTATGTGTGTGTGTGTGTGTGTGTGAGGGTGTGTCACAGAAGGCTGATAAGGGGAGGACAGATAATAATAATGGCTGGAATGGAGTCAATGGAAACCATGGAAACCCTGTGTTTGATAACATTCCATCAATTCCGTTCAGCTATTACTATGAGTCAGTCCTCCCTAATTAAGGTGCCACCAGCCACCTGTGGTGTGTGTGTGCGTGTACGTGTGTGTGTTGTCCTCTTCTATCTGACACCTCTGAGGCTCGAGCCTCTAACAGCTGCATGTTGCCTACTGTTGAATAATTCACATTATATTCATAGGTGTCACATAGAATTCAACTAACAGTGATGGCGAAGATGGCAATGCTGATACGTGTGTGTGTGTGTGTGTGTGTGTGTGTGTGTGTGTGTGTGTGTGTGTGTGTGTGTGTGTGTGTGTGTGTGTGTGTGTGTGTGTGTGTGTGTGTGTGTGTGTGTGTGTGTGTGTGTGTGTGTGTGTGTGTGTGTGTTTGCATGTGCGTGCGTGTGTGTGCGTGTACATGTATTTTATTTTGTAAATGTATTTTAACCTTATATTACCAGGTAAGTTGACTGAGACACATTCTTTTTTTACAGCAATGACCTGGAGAAGAGTTACATGGGGAAGGAGAGGGGATGAATGAGCCAATTGGAAGTTGGGGTTGATTAGGTGGCCATTATGATATGAGTGCCAGATTGGGACCTCTCTAGGACCTCCCTAGTCTCATTAAGCTCCTGGAATACTGTAATCATAATGATAGGAGCTCTGAATGATAATGACAGGAGCTCTGAGGCTCTACTGTACTGTACTGATAATGACAGGAACTCTGAGGCTCTACTATACTGATAATGATAGGAACTCTGAGGCTCTACTGTACTAATAATGATAGGAGCTCTGAGTCTCTACTGTACTGTAATGATAATGATAGGAGCTCTGAGTCTCTACTGTACTGTACTGATAATGATAGGAGCTCTGAGTCTCTACTGTACTGTAATGATAGTGATAGGAGCTCTGAGTCTCTACTGTACTGTACTGATAATGATAGGAGCTCTGAGTCTCTACTGTACTGTAATGATAGGAGATCTGAGTCTCTACTGTACTGTAATGATAATGATAGGAGCTCTGAGTCTCTACTGTACTGTAATGATAATGATAGGAGATCTGAGTCTCTACTGTACTGTAATGATAATGATAGGAGCTCTGAGTCTCTACTGTACTGTAGTGATAATGATAGGAGCTCTGAGTCTCTATTGTACTGTAGTGATAATGATGGGAGCTCTGTCTCTACTGTAATGATAAAAAAATAGGAGCTCTGTCTCTATTGTACTGTAATGATAATGATAGGAGCTCTGAGTCTCTACTGTACTGTAGTGATAATGATAGGAGCTCTGTCTCTACTGTAATGATAAAAAATAGGAGCTCTGTCTCTATTGTACTGTAATGATAATGATAGGAGCTCTGAATCTCTATTGTACTGTAGTGATAATGATAGGAGCTCTGAATCTCTATTGTACTGTAATGATAATGATAGGAGCTCTGAGTCTCTACTGTACTGTAATGATAATGATAGGAGCTCTGAGTCTCTACTGTACTGTAATGATAATGATAGGAGCTCTGAGTCTCTACTGTACTGATAATGATAGGAGCTCTGAGTCTCTACTGTACTGTAATGATAATGATAGGAGCTCTGAGTCTCTACTGTACTGTACTGATAATGATAGGAGCTCTGAGTCTCTACTGTACTGTAATGATAGTGATAGGAGCTCTGAGTCTCTACTGTACTGTACTGATAATGATAGGAGCTCTGAGTCTCTACTGTACTGTAATGATAGGAGATCTGAGTCTCTACTGTACTGTAATGATAATGATAGGAGCTCTGAGTCTCTACTGTACTGTAATGATAATGATAGGAGATCTGAGTCTCTACTGTACTGTAGTGATAATGATAGGAGCTCTGAGTCTCTATTGTACTGTAGTGATAATGATGGGAGCTCTGTCTCTACTGTAATGATAAAAAAATAGGAGCTCTGTCTCTATTGTACTGTAATGATAATGATAGGAGCTCTGAGTCTCTACTGTACTGTAGTGATAATGATAGGAGCTCTGTCTCTACTGTAATGATAAAAAATAGGAGCTCTGTCTCTATTGTACTGTAATGATAATGATAGGAGCTCTGAATCTCTATTGTACTGTAGTGATAATGATAGGAGCTCTGAATCTCTATTGTACTGTAATGATAATGATAGGAGCTCTGAGTCTCTACTGTACTGTAATGATAATGATAGGAGCTCTGAGTCTCTACTGTACTGTAATGATAATGATAGGAGCTCTGAGTCTCTACTGTACTGATAATGATAGGAGCTCTGAGTCTCTACTGTACTGTAATGATAATGATAGGAGCTCTGAGTCTCTACTGTACTGTAATGATAATGATAGGAGCTCTGAGTCTCTACTGTACTGTAATGATAATGATAGGAGCTCTGAGTCTCTACTGTAATGATAATGATAGGAGCTCTGAATCTCTATTGACTGTAGTGATAGGAGCTCTGTCTCTATTGTACTGTAATGGTAAGATCTCTGTCTCTATTGTACTGTAATGATAATGATAGGAGCTCTGTCTCTACTGTAATGATAATGATAGGAGCGCTGTCTCTACTGTAATGATAATGATAGGAGCTCTGAATCTCTATTGTACTGTAATGATAAGATCTCTGTCTCTATTGTACTGTAATGATAAGATCTCTGTCTCTATTGTTCTGTAATGATAATGATAGGAGCTCTGTCTCTACTGTACTGTACATGAATCTCTACCCTTACCTCTTTCTCTCTCTAAAGCTTTATTGGAATGGAGAGTGTACTCTATCTTTCTCAGTCTCTTTCTCTCTCTGTCTCTCCCTCTCCCTCTCTCTGTCCCTCTCTCTTGCTCGCGCTCTGTAGTCAATTCAATCTTTACAACTCAAAAGGCTTTATTGGCATGGAGAGTGTTCTCTGTCTCTGTCTCTGTCTCTGTCTCTGTCTCTGTCTCTGTCTCTGTCTCTGTCTCTGTCTCTGTCTCTGTCTCTGTCTCTGTCTCTGTCTCTGTCTCTGTCTCTGTCTCTGTCTCTGTCTCTGTCTCTGTCTCTGTCTCTGTCTCTGTCTCTGTCTCTGTCTCTGTCTCTGTCTTAGTGTTATGAGAAGAGAAGCACCTGTGTTATCTAGGGCAGCCCCTGCTCTCTGCCAGCTCCTGTCTTTGTGGGCCAGGCAGGCAGCCTGCTTGGCATTGGCTGCTGTGATTGTGGCTGAGTCTGGGCCTTGACAAAGAGGCACTGGGAGTGTGCCGCCTCAATTCAATGAAGCCCCTTAATGACGAAGGCTGGCTCAGGAGCTAGTGGGGAGAGCTGGCGCACTAGTTCAGCAGCGCCGCCGCGGGCCACGGACTAATCGCCTCATTGGTTATGCTAACAGGGAGAGAGGAGGGATGGGGGGGGCTGGTCACTTGGTGTGGCCATAACCCCCCACATTGGTGCCACAAAAGAGAGAAGATGATGAAGTGCAGGTTCGCGTAAGAAAATGGTGCTGATTTTGGAAATTGATTAGCAATTTTCAAGAATGCACAGAAATGTAGTTTAGTTCAGATTATTTGTTTGCGATACCTGATCTATAGGCTAAGAGAGTTTCATAAACTGTTTTTTCGATTGTGGGGTTTGAATAGTCTGAGAAGACAAAAACATATTGTTGAGAATCACAACACAGGGTACAAAATCAATTCTAGCTCTTAAAGGGGCAGTAGCCTACATTTGGTGTACAATTCTCAGTTATAGTATTATTTCATCTGCAGTTATTCTGCTATTTATCCTGTTACCAATTGTATTTACATGTTAATAGTATCTTCTTATTAAAAGTATTACTTCTCATATTTTAAGTAAATGCAATCTATTAGCTTCCAAAATGTAAGTATGTCTATCTAGCAGTCTGATAACACATTCTGATGGAATGGCTTGTCCTGCACTTTGTAAAAACCCAGAGTGCATTGAGTGAATATTAGAAGATCTTGGTTCCTTTCTAAACATAGCAATGTGAACACAAAGAGGACTCGGATGACAAAAATGGTGAAGTGAATTGGCACAAAGCCAGAGCAGTGTGAATATAAAGATACCTGAGTTCTTTTGCTGTTTTTTACCCCGGAGTTCACTTTAAAGAGGACTGAGATTGGTTATTTTAAAGAGGACTATATGTGAAAACACCCTTAGAAAAAAGGGTTCCAAAGGGCTCTTCGGCTGTTCCCATAGAAGAACCCTTTTTGGTTCCAGGTTTACCATTTTTTTTTTTACTTCTGGGTAGAACTCCTTTAGGTTCATGGAAACCATGTGTTTGATATATTTGATACCATTCCACTAATTCCACTCCAGCCATTATTACGAGCCCATCCTCCCCAGTTAATGAGCCATCAACCTCCTCTGGAACCAACGTGGATCAACCTAGAAGCAGATAGGGTTCTTCAAAGGGTTCTCCTATGGGGACAGCTGAAAAACCGTTTTAGGTTCTAGATAGCACCTTTTTTCCTAAGAGTGTATGCACTAAAAGGATATTCGATTGGGATACGCAATAGAACATTGAAGGCTCATTATCATCTGCCCTGTCACAGCCTAGTGGTTAGAGCATTGGGCCAGTAACTGCAAGATTGCTAGTTCAAATCCCTGTACTGACAAGGTGAAAAATCTCTTGATCTGCCCTTGAGCAAGGCACTTACCCCTAATTGCTCCAGGTTTCCTGTCAATGTTGGCTGGCTGGGACCCCACTGTCAGGGGGAGTTCAATAAAACACATCTCACACAATACATCTCTCTCGCACAGGTTACTGCACATGCATGGAAACACATTGCATTTAAGCACCCCTACCTTACCTTTTCAACAAGCCGTCTGAGGTACAACGTTCAGCTGTGAAGAAGGTCTATTCAATCCCCCGCTCTTCATCATCTCATTCTGCTCATGTCCTGTAAGACCCACACAATGCAGTTGGTGTTCACTTAACATTGCAGACTTACTGAAACTTTGGAGTGGCAGTAGCCTCAAGTTTAGGTTACAGGCAGACAGACAAATAATAGAGTATACTTTATTTTTCAACAACTTTTGAACATTGGTGAATTTTATATTTTTGCGCCATTGTAGGCCGGTATAAATGTATATTGTATTCTTTCACAGTTTGACCATGAAAAGCTATGAGCTATGTGAGCTATGTGAGTTGTGAGTTCACAGCTGAATGTAAAGTCCTCCCTGAGACCCGTAGTTACATTTGTTTACATTTCATCTCTCATATGTTTATTTTTTTGTCCTCCAGAGGGGTGTGACCTTTTTCAGTGTACGATCCATCATCACATCAACTGTATTTATAAAACCCTTCTTACATCAGCTGATATCTCAAAGTGCTGTACAGAAACACACCTTAAAACCCCAAACAGCAAGACATGCAGATGTAGAAGCACGGTGGCTAGGAAAAACTCCCTAGAAAAGCTGGAACCTAGGAAGAAACTTAGAGAGGAACCAGGCTCTGAGGGGGGGCCAGTCCTCTTCTGGCTGTGCCAGGTGGAGATTATACTGTAAGAGTACATGGCCATTAAGGCCAGATCGTTCTTCAAGATGTTCAAATGTTCATAGATGACCAGCAGGGTCAAATAGGGTTATCCATCCCACAGACGTAACTTTATAGAAGTCAGCTTTCAAAACAAAGTTACATTCTCCTGAATCAGCCAATGAATGAGCCAGGCCTAAGGTGAATGTTTGTCGGTGGTTTCCAAGTCAGAACAATTCATCTTCAGACAGATTGGCAGACAGAATGACGAACACTTGATGCTAAAGATGGACAGTGTATATTAATGAGACCAACCTGCATTTAAAGGTTCAATTAAAAAAAATAATAGACAGACTGACAGACTTCCGGCTAACCTATAGATAGATAGAGATTAAATTTAACAAAACACACACCATCAGCCGGTCTTGCCATCTGTCCCCAGCCACAGAGGAGAGTTGTCCCCTGGACAGCTGCCTGGCCTGGGTGTACTGTAGCCCCAGCAGGCTGTGCAGTACCCGGCTCTCAGCCCCAACCTCCAGCCAAGCCCTGTCAGCAAGCATGGAGCTCCACACCAGCTGGAGGCCACAGGCATTAGTCTTGAACCTGTGGGGACAAAAGGAGAAAAGAGTTCAGTATCTTTGGTGCTGATATTTATTTTTTATTTTTATTTCACCTTTATTTAACCAGGTAGGCTAGTTGAGAACAAGTTCTCATTTGCAACTGCGACCTGGCCAAGATAAAGCATAGCAGTGTGAACAGACAACACAGAGTTACACATGGAGTAAACAATAAACAAGTCAATAACATGGTAGAAAAAAAGAGAATCTATATACAATGTGTGCAAAAGGCATGAGGTAGGCAATAAATCGAATAATTACAATTTAGCAGATTAACACTGGAGTGATAAATCATCAGATGATCATGTGCAAGAAGAGATACTGGTGTGCAAAAGAGCAGAAAAGTAAATAAATAAAAGCAGTATGGGGGGTGAGGTAGGTAAATTGGGTGGGTAGTTTACAGATGGACTATGTACAGCTGCAGCGATCGGTTAGCTGCTCGGATAGCAGATTTTTAAAGTTGTTGAGGGAGATAAAAGTCTCCAACTTCAGAGATTTTTGCAATTCGTTCCAGTCGCAGGCAGCAGAGAACTGGAAGGAAAGGCGTCCAAATGAGGTTTTGGCTTTAGGGATGATCAGTGAGATACACCTGCTGGAGCGCGTGTTGCGGGTGGGTGTAGCCATCGTGACCAGTGAACTGAGATAAGGCGGCACTTTACCTAGCATAGCCTTGTAGATGACCTGGAGCCAGTGGGTCTGACGACGAACATGTAGCGAGGGCCAGCCGACTAGGGCATACAGGTCGCAGTGGTGGGTCGTATAAGGTGCTTTAGTAACAAAACGAATGGCACTGTGATAAACTGCATCCAGTTTGCTGAGTAGAGTATTGGAAGCTATTTTGTAGATGACATCGCCGAAGTCGAGAATCGGTAGGATAGTCAGTTTTACTAGGGTAAGTTTGGCGGCGTGAGTGAAGGAGGCTTTGTTGCGGAATAGAAAGCCGATTCTTGCTTTGATTTTGGATTGGAGATGTTTGATATGAGTCTGGAAGGAGAGTTTGCAGTCTAGCCAGACACCTAGGTACTTATAGATGTCCACATATTCTAGGTCGGAACCGTCCAGGGTGGTGATGCTAGTCGGGCGTGCGGGTGCAGGCAGCGAACGGTTGAAAAGCATGCATTTGGTTTTACTAGCGTTTAAGAGCAGTTGGAGGCCACGGAAGGAGTGTTGTATGGCATTGAAGCTCGTTTGGAGGTTAGATAGCACAGTGTCCAAGGAAGGGCCGGAAGTATATAGAATGGTGTCGTCTGCGTAGAGGTGGATCAGGGAATCGCCCGCAGCAAGAGCAACATCATTGATGTATACAGAGAAAAGAGTCGGCCCGAGAATTGAACCCTGTGGTACCCCCATAGAGACTGCCAGAGGACCGGACAACATGCCCTCCGATTTGACACACTGAACTCTGTCTGCAAAGTAGTTGGTGAACCAGGCAAGGCAGTCATTAGAAAAACCGAGGCTACTGAGTCTGCCGATAAGAATATGGTGATTGACAGAGTCGAAAGCCTTGGCCAGGTCGATGAAGACGGCTGCACAGTAATGTCTTTTATCGATGGCGGTTATGATATCGTTTAGTACCTTGAGCGTGGCTGAGGTGCACCCATGACCGGCTCGGAAACCGGATTGCACAGCGGAGAAGGTACGGTGGGATTCGAGATGGTCAGTGATCTGTTTGTTGACTTGGCTTTCGAAGACCTTAGATAGGCAGGGCAGGATGGATATAGGTCTGTAACAGTTTGGGTCCAGGGTGTCTCCCCCTTTGAAGAGGGGGATGACCGCGGCAGCTTTCCAATCCTTGGGGATCTCAGATGATACGAAGGAGAGGTTGAACAGGCTGGTGATAGGGGGTGCGACAATGGCGGCGGACAGTTTCAGAAATAGGGGGTCCAGATTGTCAAGCCCAGCTGATTTGTATGGGTCCAGGTTTTCCAGCTCTTTCAGAACATCTGCTATCTGGATTTGGGTAAAGGAGAAGCTGGGGAGGCTTGGGCGAGTAGCAGCGGGGGGGGCGGGGCTGTTGGCCAAGGTTGGAGTCGCCAGGAGGAAGGCATGGCCAGCCATTGAGAAATGCTTGTTGAAGTCTTCGATTATCACGGATTTATCGGTGGTGACCGTGTTACCTAGCCTCAGTGCAGTGGGCAGCTGGGAGGAGGTGCTCTTGTTCTCCATGGACTTTACAGTATCCCAGAACTTTTTGGAGTTAGAGCTACAGGATGCAAATTTCTGCTTGAAAAAGCTGGCCTTTGCTTTCCTGACTGACTGCGTGTATTGGTTCCTGACTTCCCTGAACAGTTGCATATCGCGGGGGCTCTTCGATGCTATTGCAGTTCGCCACAGGATGTTTTTGTGCTGGTCGAGGGCAGTCAGGTCTGGAGTGAACCAAGGGCTATATCTGTTCTTGGTTCTGCATTTTTTGAACGGAGCATGCTTGTCTAATATGGTGAGGAAGTAACATTTAAAGAATGACCAGGCATCCTCAACTGACGGGATGAGGTCAATATCCTTCCAGGGTACCCGGGCCAGGTCGATTAGAAAGGCCTGCTCGCAGAAGTGTTTTAGGGAGCGTTTGACAGTGATGACGGGTGGTCGTTTGACCGCGGACCCGTGGCGGATACAGGCAATGAGGCAGTGATCGCTGAGATCTTGATTGAAGACAGCAGAGGTGTATTTGGAGGGCAGGTTGGTCAGGATAATGTCTATTAGGGTGCCCATGTTTACGGATTTAGGGTTGTACCTGGTGGGTTCCTTGATGATTTGTGTGAGATTGAGGGCATCAAGCTTGGATTGTAGGACTGCCGGGGTGTTAAGCATATCCCAGTTTAGGTCACCTAACAGAACAAACTCTGAAGCTAGATGGGGAGCGATCAATTCACAGATGGTGTCCAGGGCACAGCTGGGAGCTGAGGGGGGTCGGTAGCAGGCGGCAACAGTGAGAGACTTATTTCTGGAGAGATTAATTTTTAAAATTAGAAGTTCGAACTGTTTGGGCATAGACCTGGAAAGTATGACAGAACTTTGCAGGCTATCTCTGCAGTAGATTGCAACTCCTCCCCCTTTGGCAGTTCTATCTTGACGGAAAGTGTTATAGTTGGGTATGGAAATCTCAGAATTTTTGGTGGCCTTCCTAAGCCAGGATTCGGACACGGCAAGGACATCAGGGTTGGCAGAGTGTGCTAAAGCGGTGAGTAAGGCAAACTTAGGGAGGAGGCTTCTGATGTTGACATGCATGAGGCCAAGGCTTTTTCGATCACAGAAGTCAACAAATGAGGGTGACTGGGGACATGCAGGGCCTGGGTTTACCTCCACATCACCCGAGGAACAGAGGAGTAGTAGGATGAGGGTGCGGCTAAAGGCTATCAAAACTGGTCGCCTAGAGCGTTGGGGACAAAGAATAAAAGGAGCAGATTTATGGGCGTGGTAGAATAGATTCTGGGCATAATGTGCAGACAGGGGTATGGTGGGGCGTGGGTACAGCGGAGGCAAGCCCAGGCACTGGGTGATGATAAGAGAGGTTGTATCTCTGGACATGCTGGTCTCAATGGGTGAGGTCACCGCATGTGTGGGGGGTGGGACCAAGGAGGTATCAGAGGTACGGAGAGTGGAACTACAGGGTCCATTGCAAACCAAAACAATGATAATGATAACTAGCCTGAACAACAGTATGCAAGGCATATTGATATTTGAGAGAGACATACAATAAGGCATAAAGTGATTGCAGGTCTTGATTGGGAGAGCTAGCTAAAACAACAGGTAAGATAACAGCAGCAATAACAGGGTGCTAGTCTAACACAGCAACAACAGGTAAAAATGGCGACGACTAGGCAGAGAGGGTCGGATTAACTACACACAGATCCTGAGTTAAAGCACAGAGCCGACAGATAAAACACAAATAAACAGAATGGAGTACCGTGAATTAATGGACAGTCAAGCATGCATCAGCTATGTAGCCAAGTGATCATAGTGTCCAGGGGGCAGCCGTAGATGGAGCAGGGAGGCCTCCACTAAGCTAGTAGCCCGGGGTGTGGTCTGCTCAGACGGAGGGGGTCTGCTCAGACGTGGTCGTGTCGACAGAGAATCCAAGCCAGATGGCGATGGCGAAAGAGAGGTTGTGAATTGTAGAATTGTGTTTGCTAACTGGTGCTAGCTTCGTGGCAGTGGCGCTAGCTGCGCTAGCTACAAGCTAGCTGTGAGGATCAGAAGTAGTGGCTCAGGGATTACGGCAGGAATCCGGCGTTGTTGTCGAGAGACAGTCCGATGCTGGTAAATTGGTGAGTAATATCCAGGCTAATAACAGGGCTGGTGTCTGTGCAGAAGGTGAAAGCTACTAGCAGCGGCAAAAAAATGGCTAAATTAGCTTGTAGCTGGTATTGTAGCCCAAGAATTCGCTGGTAGACCTCTTCAGCTAGCCGGCAGATGGGCCTAGCTCGAGGCTAGCTCAAGGCTAACTGGTGCTTGCTTCGGGACAGAGGTGTTAGCCAGTAGTAGCCACTCGGTTGCAGCTAGCTAGCTGTGATGATACGGTATAATTGTCCAGAGCTTGCGTCAGGAATCCGGTGATGTGGTAGAGAAAAAGCAGTCCTATATGCTCTGGGTTGATATCGCGCTTGCAGACTGGCAGGTATTGGCCCGGTATTGAAGCTGGCTGTGTCCGAGTTGAGGGTGAAGACCGCAGCAGTGGCTAACTGACTACTAGCTAGTAGCTAGTTATCTGGCTAGCTTCTGATTGGGGTTACGGTTCTAAAGTATAAAAAATAGCAGGTCCGTACCACATTGGGTGAGGCGGAATGTAGGAATGTATATTCAGTTCCTAGATGGAAAGTGAAATTAAAATATATACGAAATGTATACGAAAAATACGAAGACTATTTACACGGGACAGGACAAGACAAAGAGACACGTCCGACTGCTACGCCATCTTGGATTGTAAAAAGACTGGCCACTGTGCTGTCTGCTGCTTTAGGGAGGAGTTTGAGGCCAAGGGCTCAACTAGTATATCCATATAACGATGCGGTTTAACGCCCACACAGTGTAATTTCAAATATCTTCACCCGCTATTGCATTTATTTGGGTTGGGTTAGGGTTAGCTAACCCTACCTCTTTTCCTAACCTTAACCTAAGTCTCTTTAAACCTCTTAAATGGAAAGTCCCCATATTCGGGGACCCTATTTGATTTGTTTTATTCAATTAACTCTGGTATGAGAACGGTAGTCCCTATCTGCAAAAGCAGGGTATCTGCTGAAAGCCGAGTATATTGGCTATTGATTGGTGCCTTCAAATCTTTGGTATGACTTACTACCATATATGGGCATACGAATGTATAATGGCAGGCTGAGCCGATGACCTTATTTCAAGATGGCTGCTACTTACATTCCGGTTAGCGTTGTGAAGTATAAACTAAATTAAAACGGAATACGTTGATACACACCAAAAGCCGGAACTCCACAGATCATGAGGATATCTTATTTGTCTGCCTGTGACCTACCGTTATTGATCACCAGCCCAAGAGTCAAAATGTTTATTTTACACAACATTTTCACCTTACAGCAAAACTATTACAAGGTAAGCTTCCATTTGGTCTGTGTTTGAGCTATGGCTACATGGTGGGTATCAAATGAATCCTTAGGTTGGTAGGAACAATATAGCATATTGCCAATATTATCTGATGATGTATGACTTAATGGTAACGTTGAATGTCCACCGACTGACTATATCTTTTCGCATCAAAAATATGATGTTGCCTGCTTAGGCATCCATATCCCCTGTATGTCCCCCGACACCACCACAATGTTTGAGAGAGGTTGATGTTGTAGGAATTTCGTTTTTATAGTGAACAATAACTTTAAGGCACATCCAGTGTGCAAAAACGGTGAAATGACCACATTGGGACACTTTGGAGAGGATGAAAGGACACCTGAATGTACCCTGGAGACCCCATAACACCACCACAATGTTGGAGTGAAGCTGTTATGGTATAAATTGTGTTTTTATAATGAACAAATAGCATTTAGGGATTGCAAATCTGTTATTGCACTGGAATTATCTAATTGTCATACATTTGTCACTTTGGAGAGGTTTAGGGACACTTGTAAATGTGACCACACCTGACACCACTTACTAAAACATCTGCCCATTTCTAATTGTTAGGTGTATCAATCCCATTTATTTTCTGATATTGTTCACATGTTGTGGAAGCCATCTGATGTGTTTCCAGCTCTAGTCATCAATAATTCACTTACAGCTTGTCAATGAATGATGACCTTAAAAATAAAAAGAACTCTTATTTTGTGTGTACTTGATCTAGTGTATTCGGAGCTATGTAACTCCTGTCTATCTTCTGATCATTTCCTCCTAATCTCCTAGATGTCTTCTTTCCAAATATACAAAGTTTATACATGTCAGAATCATGTAATTACACATGAATAGCAGTTACTTTGGGGTATGTCTAATTAAGCAGAAATCTACATTTTGCCATTACATTTATCTCTTAACCTGCTATGTTAATTATCCTAACCTGCTAAGTAAGTTATACTAACCTGTTATGAAAAGTCCATCTAGTCAAAACCAATCATTTCCAATAATGCGATACACTCGGATTTGGTGTCCATTCACGCCCAGTTTGAAGGCACCAGTTTTGACACTGGGGTATAGTTTCTCCCTGTTTGTTATTTTGAGAATATAAATGTAAAGCTATGTATTCTTTTTTAGAAAGGCAATTGTATGGACGTTTGGTTCATTCAGATAGGAGGGTTACCAACTGGTATTAATGCCTGTCTGTTTCAGACCTTCAGCACTGGAGGAATGGGTTAAAACTGCTGCTAGTTACCTGCCTGCCTATCCGTTCACAATTTTCAATGTTACACAATATCATGTTTCAAGTTTCAAGTGCGATATGCCTGTTGTGAAGAATTCCTCAGTAGGCCTACAGGTCAAGGCTGAAGGCCTACAGTTCAAGGATGAAGGCCTACAGTTCAAGGCTGAAGGCCTACAGTTCAAGATTGAAGGCCTACAGTTCAAAGCCGAAGGCCTACAGTTCAAGGCTGAAGGCCTACAGTTCTAGGGTGAAGGCCTACAGTTCAAGGCTGAAGACCTACAGTTCAAGGCCGAAGGTCTACAGTTCAAGGTTGAAGGCATACAGTTCAAGGCCGGAGGCCTACAGTTCAAGGTTGAAGGCTACCGTTCAAGGCCGGAGGCCTACAATTCAAGGTTGAAGGCCTACAGTTCAATGTTGAAGGCCTACAGTTCAAGGTTGAAGGCCTACAGTTCAATGTTGAAGGCCTACAGTTCAAGGCAGAAGGCCTACAGTTCAAGGCAGAAGGCCTACAGTTCAAGGCAGAAGGCCTACAGTTCAAGGCAGAAGGCCTACAGTTCAAGGTTGAAGGCCTACAATTCAAGGTTGAAGGCCTACAGTTCAAGGTTGAAGGCCTACAATTCAAGGTTGAAGGCCTACAGTTCAAGGCCGAAGGCCTACAGTTCAAGGTTGAAGGCATGCAGTTCAAGGCAGAAGGCCTACAGTTCAAGGTTGAAGGCATACAGTTCAAGGTTGAAGGCCTACAGTTCAAGGTTGAAGGCCTACAGTTCAAGGTTGAAGGCCTACAATTCAAGGTTGAAGGCCTACAGTTCAAGGCCGAAGGCCTACGGTTCAAGGTTGAAGGCCTACAGTTGAAGGCCGAAGGCCTACAGTTCAAGGCTGAAGACCTACAGTTCAAGGCCGAAGGTCTACAGTTCAAGGTTGAAGGCCTACAATTCAAGGTTGAAGGCCTACAGTTCAAGGTTGAAGGCCTACAATTCAAGGTTGAAGGCCTACAGTTCAAGGCCGAAGGCCTACAGTTCAAGGTTGAAGGCATGCAGTTCAAGGCAGAAGGCCTACAGTTCAAGGTTGAAGGCATACAGTTCAAGGTTGAAGGCCTACAGTTCAAGGTTGAAGGCCTACAGTTCAAGGTTGAAGGCCTACAATTCAAGGTTGAAGGCCTACAGTTCAAGTCCGAAGGCCTACGGTTCAAGGTTGAAGGCCTACAGTTGAAGGCCGAAGGCCTACAGTTCAAGGCTGAAGACCTACAGTTCAAGGCCGAAGGTCTACAGTTCAAGGTTGAAGGCATACAGTTCAAGGCCGGAGGCCTACAGTTCAAGGTTGAAGGCCTACCGTTCAAGGCCGAAGGCCTACAATTCAAGGTTGAAGGCCTACAGTTCAAGGTTGAAAGCCTACAGTCCAAGGTTGAAGGCATACAGTTCAAGGTTGAAGGCCTACAGTTCAAGGTTGAAGGCCTACAGTTCAAGGCAGAAGGCCTACAGTTCAAGGCAGAAGGCCTACAGTTCAAGCCAAAATGCCTACAGTTCAAGGCAGAAGGCCTACAGTTCAAGGCAGAAGGCCTACAGTTCAAGGTTGAAGGCCTACAATTCAAGGTTGAAGGCCTACAGTTCAAGGTTGAAGGCCTACAGTTCAAGGCCGAAGGCCTACAGTTCAAGGTTGAAGGCCTGCAGTTCAAGGCAGAAGGCATACAGTTCAAGGTTGAAGGCATACAGTTCAAGGTTGAAGGCCTACAGTTCAAGGTTGAAAGCCTACAGTTCAAGGTTGAAGGCCTACAATTCAAGGTTGAAGGTCTACAATTCAAGGTTGAAGGCCTACAGTTCAAGGCCGAAGGCCTACGGGTTCAAGGTTGAAGGCCTACAGTTGAAGGCCGAAGGCCTACAGTTCAAGGCTGAAGCATACAGTTCAAGGTTGAAGGCCTGCAGTTCAAGGCCGAAGGCCTACAGTTCACGGTTGAAAGCCTACAGTTCAAGGTTGAAGGCCTACAGTTCAAGGTTGAAGGCCTACAGTTCAAGGCTGTAGTTCACTCTAGGTGTTTGCTAAAAAGTTTATTCTACTTCTTATTTTCTGGATTTCGATATGTATTTTTGTCGATTGCTGAACATTTATCACACGCTGTAAATAAAACACCTGACTTTACCTGGGAGACTGTTATCCAGCAGCTTCCTGCGTTCTCCCTTGGGCTGAGCACATGATGTTTTCTCAATCCAAACTGATCAAATGGGAGAAATACTCAGCAATCTGTATTCTGTGTGGGCAAAATATATATAAATGTGTAGTGCTACACATCTCTCTCTCTCTCTCGCTCTCTCTCCCTCTTTCTTTCTCTCTTTCTTTCACCCTCATCAAACTGGCCAAGGCTTTTTAGAATAGAAGTTCAGCGGTGACATCTAGTGTTGGAGATACGTACATGCATTGATGCTCAGGGATTACCATATTGAACGATAATACATTAGAGATAACATGTAGATGTTCTCTACATGAGTTTGATCAGTAGCCTAGGCCTATGTGATGGAGTTAAATAGGGTGAAGAAAGAAGTGAAGAAGCAAGACCACACATTAAGGTGAATGTTCTTTCAGTAGATTAATAATTGTTTTCATATTTGGGGAACACTTTACTTGACACCCAGCATCATAACACGTTATGAGTTTGTCATAACCATGTCCATAATATGTCATAACAGCTGATATGACTTGTCATAACCTGTTATAATATGGACCTACAAAACATACCACACAAGGCAAAACATTGCATTCCACCATAGCATACATGTCAACAGTATGTTTATGTTGAATATATATATTAAATTATTAAATGATCATTGTAATTGCGGACACATTGATGTCAGACATGCACCTACCCTAAAGCTCTGTTGTGGATGACTGGGATGAATGCTGGAGCAGATTTCAGGAGCAGGACAAGACACCCTCTTTTTGACTGATGACTGTTATAAGGGCATGTACTGTACATGATAGGCCGATCTGGCTGATATGATTATGATGTCATAATATCTTTTGACAGTGTCATAAAGTGTCTTCCTAGTCCAAGTAAAGTGACACAGGATGGTCATAAATCTCCATGACAGTGGCATAAAATTATTTTAAATATGATGAAAAAAAATATGAGTGTAATTAATTCATTACAACATCAACAAAAAAGGATTTAAGAAACAAACTTTTAAACGAAAGGAATTTTCTTGGCAGGGAAAAAACTAATTTCTGGGTTTGTGGGTTTTGATATTCCTATGCAGGTGTCATAACCAGTCATAAAATAATGCAATATATGTCACAACAGGTGTAAATATATGTCACAAAAGGTGTAAATATAGGTCACAACAGGTGTAAATATATGGGTCATGACAATGTTTGACCATATTATGACAGGTTATGACAAGTTATGTCAGCTGTTATGACATACAGTATTACGATGTGGTTTTCATCAAGGATCTCTCAGTACTTAGCACTGGGTGTCAAGTAAAGTGTCATGACACTGGGTGTCAAGTAAAGTGTCATGACACTGGGTGTCAAGTAAAGTGTTATGGCACTGGGTGTCAAGTAAAGTGTCATGGCACTGGGTGTCAAGTAAAGTGTTATGGCACTGGGTGTCAAGTAAAGTGTTATGGCACTGGGTGTCAAGTAAAGTGTCATGGCACTGGGTGTCAAGTAAAGTGTCATGGCACTGGGTGTCAAGTAAAGTGTCATGGCACTGGGTGTCAAGTAAAGTGTCATGGCACTGGGTGTCAAGGAAAGTGTCATGGCACTGGGTGTCAAGTAAAGTGTCATGGCACTGGGTGTCAAGTAAAGTGTCATGGCACTGGGTGTCAAGGAAAGTGTCATGGCACTGGGTGTCAAGTAAAGTGTCATGGCACTGGGTGTCAAGGAAAGTGTCATGGCACTGGGTGTCAAGGAAAGTGTCATGGCACTGGGTGTCAAGGAAAGTGTTATGGCACTGGGTGTCAAGTAAAGTGTCATGGCACTGGGTGTCAAGTAAAGTGTTATGGCACTGGGTGTCAAGTAAAGTGTCATGGCACTGGGTGTCAAGTAAAGTGTTATGGCACTGGGTGTCAAGGAAAGTGTTATGGCACTGGGTGTCAAGGAAAGTGTTATGGCACTGGGTGTCAAGTAAAGTGTCATGGCACTGGGTGTCAAGTAAAGTGTCATGGCACTGGGTGTCAAGTAAAGTGTTATGGCACTGGGTGTCAAGTAAAGTGTCATGGCACTGGGTGTCAAGTAAAGTGTTATGGCACTGGGTGTCAAGGAAAGTGTTATGGCACTGGGTGTCAAGGAAAGTGTTATGGCACTGGGTGTCAAGTAAAGTGTCATGGCACTGGGTGTCAAGGAAAGATGGGTGCTGTTAATCAGCTAGGATGCCTATCTGATGTAATTATTAATACAAGCAAGGAGCTATTTACTTTTTGCAAATAATCTGCAATCAAAATGAAATGTCTCACGTGGCACAGATATCAGTTCAATGTTCTGATTTACATTTGGCTGAGTTGTCTAACTAATGTGAATTCAGTGGGAAAAAAGATGACATTCCCTTACATTGATGACTTTTTGCAAATCCAATCAGTTTTCCACATTGATTCAATGTCATCACGTATATTTTTTGTTGTCGTTGAAATGATGTGGAAATGATGTTGATTCAACCAGTTTTTTGCCTGGTGGGGTGCTATGCCTTAATGTAATAGGCCAGGTTTTTCAAACCTTTCCTCGGGACCTCCGGCCTTTCCATGTATTGTAACTATTCCACAGCTAGCATACCTGATTCAACTTGTCAACTAATCATCAAGCCCTTGAATAGGTAAATCAGGTGAGCTAGTTCAGGGCTACAACAATATTGTGTGAAACGTCTGGGGGAGATGTTTGAAAACCACGGTAGTAGACTATCACCCCTTGCAAGCTCTGAGGTTTGAAATATCAGCCATTTCAGCACTATGGACAGCGCCCGCCTGACCGCACGAGACTGTAGAGCAGAATGTAGCAAATGAGCGCACTGCAATTTCACTGCACTGATTGCTTTGAAATAACATAGGCTTTTGTAATTTAGCACGATTTGTGACGGTGTGTCACATTTTATTTTCCCGTAGGCAAACACACATGTGTCCTTTTCAAAATAAAAGCCGGAAAATTAACATTCGCTTCTCATTGTGACGTACAGTTTTGGGGCTTTACAGTGACTTGTGATGCTACGGTATGAATTTGTGAACTGGCTTTATTTGAACTATTTTTACTAGATCCATGCACTGCAATGTAGGCAGAAAAATCTTATAGCCTACCATTATTCACATTAGGGATGGTTATGCAATAATGCAATCCATGTATTTCATAAGCTATAGCTCACAGTTATGGTTGCACAAATTAAATATTTTACTGAAGAAAAAAATAGATTGGTTTATTATAGGTTTTGTGAAACGGGTTATTTATGTTTGGTGATCTCTGGCTGAGCTGCATGCACCGCTGCTCATGCGCCCAGGGTTGAAGGCTGTAGGGTGACTTCAGTTGCGGCATCCTATTTCAGCCTGGTCTCATAGAATAGATGTAACATAGTAATGTAAATCCTGGATTGGAACGGGTATGATATGTTATGTTTGATATGGTTACATAAGGCAGATGATTACTTAAAGGAAAAATGAAAGTAGCCATGTTGATCGGGGTGGATGGGTGGGCATACAACACAACGTCTAGCAACCCAAAGGTTGAGAGTTCATCATGGACAACTTTGGCATTTTAGATAGGCTAACTTTTCAAATACTTACTACTTTTTAGCTACTTTTCAACTACTTAGCATGTTAGCTAACTCATTCCCTAACCTTAACCTTAACCATTTTAGCTAACTCTTCCCCTAACTCTAACATTTTAAACTAACTCCTAAACTTAACCCTAACCCTATCCCGTAACCTAGCTAACATTAGCCAGCTAGCTAATGTTGGCCACCTAGCCACCTAGCTAGCTTTGTAACATATCATACGTTTTGCTAATTCGTAACAAATTGTATATTTAGAAAATTCGTAATATATTGTACAACTTGCCAATTCGTAAAATATTGTGCATTTTGAAAAGTCTTAACAAATAATATGAATTGTAATTTGTAAAATATCATATGAAATGGGTGATGGACATCCACAAATTAATACATGCCACACAAAACGTTACATATCTCGGATTTACATAAATATTATTACGAAATGCTCTGAGACCAGGTTGCCTATTTCCACATCGGAATGAAAGGGCAGTTGTTTTCTGTTCATTGCGAAGTAAAGAGGGAGTGCTGAATGTTGCAATAGAGTATCGTCAGTTTACCGTCAGACAGCAGCATCACCTTGATGATGTAGCCGAACAACAACAGCAAACTCGCCAATTGTGATTTGGGACCAACGTGGCTCAATTCAGAGCTCACAGTGTGCTTGCTTTGTCCGGGACGTTAGCACTGCCGCACGACTCTTCGGATGAGTCTTGGATAGTGCTCAGAGGAATTTAGCCTAGAGTTCATCACCGTTTTTGTAATGCTTTTCTTTTACAACTAATATTACCATCAGAAATGTTGCTGATCTTTACCGTGCCAATTATTTTGCTAATGGGTCGTGTTAGTGGATGTTCCCTCATGATTTCAGTGAGAGGATGACTGCGTTTACTTTGCTCTGCTCGGTCGTGTGATTGCAGTGGGACGGACGCTCACATTCAACGCTGGACTGGGAGAGCATAGTTGTTCTAATCAAATAGAAAGATTGTTTTGTTTTTTATCAGTCTCGTGCTTATCTTTGATGACAATTGCCTAGCGCTGGCATAAGTTTGAGTTGCCATAGACCGCCAACAGACACAGAACCTAAACGTCGTTTCAACTTCTAGTCGTTTTTTTGACAACTGTCTGACGGAGGAAGAATATGTTGATGAAGGAATATAGAATATGTATGCCGCTCACTGTGGAAGAGGTAAGCTAGGGTACTTATATCTCCCAGTTTTTCTGAACATTTTGCGTTTTCTTCTGTCCTACAACTAAACCTAAAACTGTGAAAGGTTTAGGCTGTTGCATGGTAGGTATCGCGTTGGTCATTGTATGGAATGTCTACCATGCTAGTTGCAAACTGGATGGAGTAGGTAGGTATGCCATTTTCTTGTGAATAACTTTTGTACCACACTGATTTTAGGAGCTATTTAGAGAACTGTAGGCTAAACCACAGGGTGGTGCTATTGGAAGTATGCTAGGTCTACGCCATACTTTCTTTGTTTGGTTTATTGGGTTTAAGTGCAAAATCTTCACATAAATATCTAAGACACTAAGCAAAACATTTAGAGATGTTACAGTATGTTGTTGTCTGTGTGT
>NC_092086.1:29906179-29971179 GCF_045679555.1 Salvelinus alpinus
CACTCTGCCAGCCTACTCATACGACCATCAGTTAGGACTTGTGTCACTCTGCCAGCCTACTCATACGACCATCAGTTAGGACTTGTGTCACTCTGCCAGCCTACTCATATGACCATCAGTTAGAACTTGTGTCACTCTGCCAGCCTACTCATACGACCATCAGTTAGGACGTGTGTCACTCTGCCAGCCTACTCATACGACCATCAGTTAGGACTTGTGTCACTCTGCCAGCCTACTCATACGACCATCAGTTAGGACTTGTGTCACTCTGCCAGCCTACTCATATGACCATCAGTTAGAACTTGTGTCACTCTGCCAGCCTACTCATACGACCATCAGTTAGGACGTGTGTCACTCTGCCAGCCTACTCATACGACCATCAGTTAGGACTTGTGTCACTCTACCAGCCTACTCATACGACCATCAGTTAGAACTTGTGTCACTCTGCCAGCCTACTCATACGACCATCAGTTAGGACTTGTGTCACTCTGCCAGCCTACTCATACGACCATCAGTTAGAACTTGTGTCACTCTGCCAGCCTACTCATACGACCATCAGTTAGAACTTGTGCCACTCTGCCAGCCTACTCATACGACCATCAGTTAGGACTTGTGTCACTCTGCCAGCCTACTCATACGACCATCAGTTAGAACTTGTGTCACTCTGCCAGCCTACTCATAAGACCATCAGTTAGGACTTGTGTCACTCTGCCAGCCTCATACGACCATCAGTTAGGACTTGTGTCACTCTGCCAGCCTACTCATACGACCATCAGTTAGGACTTGTGTCACTCTGTAACTACAGTGCCTCTGTAACTGTTTTCCCTCTGGTACAAATATAGAGTTAACTGATCGTTTGATCGATTGATTGAATAACACAGGCTTATCTGCTGGGTATTATGTGTCTTTCAGGAGCAACCCTGTTCTGACTCCGTTTCAGGGAGCTGGGAGTCCAGATGGCTAGGCTTGCTCTTGGTCAATCGTTCTGTGTTGTTGGGAGCACCATTTGGCTATCATTAACGTTAGATTTGGTAGTCACAGCTCTCTGCCCATATTATGTCAACGGGGGCTGGTTTATTTTATTTTAGATAATCAACAACATTACTTTTATTTGAGAACCATTTTTTGGGGAGGTGGGGACACCGATTTTGTTTGTTTGGTTAAGTTTTATGTGTTCCTTGTTCCTTTATCCTTGACCTACATTTTGAGTCTAGGAGTGAGTTTCTGCAATTCACAGACCATTACTTTAAAAATAAATATTTATATGACGAGAGAAAAGAGAGTCGAAGAGTGAGTAACAGTGCATTCGAAAAGTATTCAGACCCCTTAACTAATTCCACATTTTGTTACGTTACAGCCTTATTCTAGAATGTATTAAATTGTTTTTTCCCCCTCATCAATCTATACACAATACCCCATAATGACAAAGCAAAATCAGGTTAACATTTACATAAGTATTCAGACCCTTTACTCATAACTTTGTTGAAGCATCTTTGGCAGCGATTATAGCCTCGAGTCTTCTTGGGTATGACGCTAAAGGCTTGGCACACCTGTATTTGGGGAGTTTCTCCCATTCTTCTTTGCAGATCCTCTCAAGCTCTGTCAGGTTTGATTTTCAGGTCTCTCCAGAGATGTTCGATCGGGTTCAAGTCCGGGCTCTGGCTGGGCCACTCAAGGACATTCTGAGACCTGTCTCGAAGCCACTCCTTGGCTGTGTGCTTCGGGTAGTTGTACTTTTGGAAGGTGAACCTTCACCCCAGTCTGAGGTCCTGAACGCTCTGGAGCAGGTTTTCATCAAGGATCTCTCAGTACTTTGCGCCGCTTATCTTTCCCTCGATCCTGACTAGTCTCCCAGTCCCTGAAAAACATTTCCACAGCATGATTCTGCCACCACCATGCTTCACTGTAGGGATGGTGCCATGTTTCCTCCCGACGTGACGCTTGGCATTCAGACCAAAGAGTTCAATCTTGGTGTCATCAGACCAGAGAATCTTGTTTCTCATGGTCGGAGAGTCCTTTAGGTTCCTTTTGGAAAACTCCAAGCAGACTTTCATATGCCTTTTACTGAGGAGTGGCTTCTGTCTGGCCACTCTAACCATAAAGGCCTGATTGGTGGAGTGCTGCAGAGATGGTTGTCCCATCTCCACAGAGGAACTCTGGAGCTCTGTCAGAGTGACCATCAGGTTCTTGGTCACCTCCCTGACCAAGGACCTTCTCCCCTGATTTCTCAGTTTGGCCGGGTGCCAGCTCTAGGAAGTGTCTTGGTGGTTCCAAACTTCTTCCATTTAAGAATGATGGAGGCCACTGTGTTCTTGGGGACCTTCAATGCTGCAGAAAGTTTTTGGTACCCTTCCCCAGACCTGTGCCTCGACACAATCCTGTCTCGGAGCTCTACAGACAATTCCTTCGACCTCCTGGCTTGGTTTTTGCTCTGACATGCACTGTCAACTGTGGGACCTTATATAGACAAATAATGTCCAATCAGTTAAATTTACCACAGGTGAACTCCAATCAAGTTGTAGAAACATCTCAAGGATGATCAATGGAAAGAGGATGCACCTGAGCTCAATTTTGAGTCTCATAGCAAAGGGTCTGAATACTTATGTAAATAAGGTATTTCATTATTTTTGGGGGATAAATTTGCTAACATTTCTTAACCTGTTTTCGCCTTGTCATTATGGGGTATTGTGTGTAGATTGATGATTATATATATATCTATTTTTTTTTAAATCCCTTTTAGAATAAGGCTGTAACGTAACCAAATGTGGAAAAGGTGAAGGGGTCTGAATACTTTCTGTATGCACTGTATATGGGGGTGGGGGTGTTCATTCCCTTCATTTAATGACACTGAAGTAAACTCCTGTAATGATCATTAGTATTACCTATTTTTGTCCTTTTAGGGAATTACTTCATTTTTTTAAAATTTGAATTTGGATCGTTCACATCTTGTTCCATAGTGAAAAAAATATAAACGCAACATGCAAAAATGTCAAAGATTTTATAGAGTTACAGTTCGTATATTTAAGGAAATCCGTCAATTGAAATAAATTAATTTGGCCCTAATCTATGGATTTCACATGACTGGGAATACAAATATGCATCTGTTTGTCACAGATGCCTTTAAAAGGCAGGGGCGTGGATCAGAAAACTAGACAGTATCTGATATGACCACCATTTGCCTAGAGTTGATCAGGCTGTTGATTGTGGCCTGTGGAATGTTGTCCCACAAAGTTGCTGTCGTATACTCTGTCGTACACGTCGACACAGAGCATCCCAAACATGCTGAATGGGTGACGTGTCTGGTGAGTATGCAGGCCATGGAAGAACTGGGACATTTTCAGGTTCCAGGAATTGTGTACAGATCATTGCCGTGCATGCTAAAACATGAGGTGATGACAGCGTTCTGTGTGTATGGAACATTTCTGGGATTAGGGTTGCAAAGGGTCGTAAACATTCTGGTAGATTTCCGGAATTTTTCCATGGGAAGTTAAGCCCTGGGAATTTTGCTTAAATTCATCAAAAAAGTTAGCTAATAACAGTGAACCTTTTTTTGTGGGATACACATAAGGCAATTCTACGTCTTGTGGCATATTTTGGTTAAACTATCCCCAATTCAATGGAATTGCAACCCTCTGCATGCACAGTGCATTCTTCCATCACATGTACAGCTGATTCTCAAGATCTTGCACACTAATGAGATGCTATTGAGCCCACACTACTACACTGTCTGAGCCAAGGACTACATGCTTTCTGGTAAGTTTTGATTACAGTACTGGGTGGGGTGAATATATTTTATATGACATGATTTTTTGTTAACTAGTAAATAGTATCCTACAGCAAAGTGTGTTTAAATCATTTCTAACTTTTTAACAATTTATGCTAATTAGTTTTTTCTACCATGTGGGTTTTAGCTTGTGTTAATTCACCTGTTTGCGTACATGTTTCATTTTAAAACATTTATTTTACGAAGGTGTTGTTTACTCTAACTGTTTAAATATTTATCTGTACATGGAATTGTATTTTATTTTGTCAACTTTTTTCTTCTAATCTTTACAGGAAAATGCCATCTGATGTGTGGAGACATTTCCCTGCAGCTAATGTAGAAGGAAAAGCTGTGTACATTTGCAAATATAGTGCCAAATCATATGTGAAGAATGCAACAAAGATGCAGAATCATCTGGCCAAGTGCATAAAGTTCCCTCAGCGCTCACAACAAGCAGTCTCTGACAAAAGTCCCTACACTTCTATTCGAGGTGAAAATTATGAATCAGACATCTTAGCGATAGCAACAGCTCATGGTCCTCATGGAATCAGAAGTTTTTTTGACTCAGTGGAGGAATGTAGTCAGAGAAATGCTGATGAATGTCTTGATCGAGCTGTGTATGCAACTGGTTCACCTCTGATGCTCACAGGCAATGTGTTTTGGAAGTGATTTCTGAATGTTCTTCGCCCAGCATACACCCCTCCAACCAGACATGCATTATCTACTCATTTGCTGGATGCAGAGTTCAACAGAGTTCAAGTGAAGGTCAAGCAAATCATAGAGAAAGCAGACTGTATTGCAATCATCTCTGATGGGTGGTCGAATGTTCGTGGGCAAGGAATAATTAACTACATCATCTCCACCCTTCAACCAGTATTCTACAAGAGCACAGACACAAGGAACAACAGACACACTGGTCTCTACCTTGCAAATGAGCTGAAGGCAGTCATCAATGACCTTGGACCACAGAAGGTATTTGCACTGATGAAAGACAATGCTGCGAACATGAAGGCTGCTTGGTCAAAAATGGAGGGGTCCTACCCTCACATCACACCCATTGGCTGTGCTGCTCATGCACTGAATCTGCTCCTCAATGACATCATGGCACTGAAAACAATGGATACACTCTACAAGAGAGCCAAGGAAATGGTTAGGTATGTGAAGGGTCATCAAGTTATAGCAGCAATCTACCTCACCAAGCAAAGTGAGAAGAATAAGAGCACCACATTGAAGCTGCCCAGGAACACCCGTTGGAGTGGTGTTGACATCATGTTTGACAGTCTTCTAGAGGTTAAACAGTCTACCGATATGGACAGCCCCATCAAGAGGAGCCTCCTGGATGATGTATTTTGGGGGAGAATGGTAAGCAGCCTGAAACTCCTGAAACCTATAGCAGTAGCCATTGAACGGATTGAGGGAGACAATTCCATCCTGTCTGATGTTTAGACCCAGTTTGCAGATGTAAGAGAAGAAATCAGTACTGCCCTGCCCACTTCACTGTTGCTCCAAGCAGAGGAAACTGCAGTTCTGAAATGCATCAAAAAGCGTACATGTTGGACCCCAAGTATGCTGGCAAGACCATCCTGTCTGGTGCAGAGATCAACAAGGCCTATGGTGTCATCACTACCATGTCTCGCCACCCTGGCCTGGAGGAGGGCAAGGTTGTTGGCAGTCTGGCGAAGTACACTTCCAAGCAAGGGCTTTGGGATGGAGATGCAATATGGCAGTCGTGCCAACATATCTCATCAGCCACCTGGTGGAAGGGACTTTGTGGATCTGAGGCTCTTTCCCCTGTTGCCTCCATCATCCTCCAAATCCCACCAACATCAGCCGCCTCAGAGTGCAACTGGTCCTTGTTTGGGAACACACACACCAAAGCACGCAACAGGCTGACCAATACAAGGGTTGAAAAATTGGTGGCCTTCCGGGCAAATTTGAGCATTTTTGAGCCTGACAACAAGCCATCCTCAACAAAGTTGGAAAGTGACAGTGAAGAAGAGGCCTCAGAGTCTGATGTTCAAGAGGTGGACATTGAGGAGGTCCAGAAAGAAGACATGGAAGCCTGAGAGGAAGATAACCAAAGCTTTAGTTTCTAGGCAATAATTTTACAGATGTATGTTGAAAATGTTTTTGGGAGACGCGATGGATCATTGGGGATCATTCAATATTCCCTTTCTTTTGTTGTTCAGTGAAATCATCCCATGTGAAGAGTCAACTCATTTAATTAAATTTCAATTCGTAACAAAACAAACATTTATATTGGAAGGATTTAATAATTAGCAATTGTGTCTACTTATGATAAGGTAAACGGTTTATGTTTCTTTCTCCACATGATATGGTAAATATATCCAATGCAAAAAACATCTACATTTAACTGGTATTAATATTAATTTGCATATATTCCCATTAATTCCAATATATTCCCGTTAATTCCCACGGAAAGTTTCCACCTCTGAATATTCCCCAAAATATGCAACCCTATCTGGATTTTTTAGTTCAGCTCATGAAACATGGGACCAACACTTTACATGTTGTGTTAATATTTTTGTTCGGTATATAATGTATATTTAAACATTTTGAACTTAAAAAATATAGCTTTGTAAAAAATAATATTAAAAAAAGAGTCAACTCCAAAATTGTAGAATGGTTTTATGAGTTCTGTCACATGTCATCTCTACAGCTGCATCCCAGACAGGGTCTGTAGTTGTTGTGAAGCACTGTGTGTTGGTCCTGATTAGAGGAAACACTCACACCTTGGCCACTCTAACCATACAACATTGGTCTGCTGGCACCGCAGTGCTTTTCTATTTTGTCGACAGAATTATCCAGATGTGTTCACAGGCTGTGGGAGTTCCCTGGCTGCGAGACACTGGCAGTTCATTTACTGCAATCTGGGATGATGAGATACAGTACGTTTGATCTCAGGGGCATTACACTTGATCTTCAAAGGGCAGAAAAACTCTTTCAGTTCCCTGTGGATTATATTACTGTATCTTCAGAGAGAGAGAGAGAGCTCTGCTGCCCACAGACTGTTTGTTTGATGCCAGAATAGGATCCTGAGCCGTCTCTTTGTTTCATGACCTTGCTGTGTTCTGATACCCCTGCCCTCAGTCATGACCTGAGAGAGGTTTACAGTATATGCAGGGAATGAGGTTATGAGTTCCTACTAAGGCCAAACAATGATGGCTTGTGGGGGGACAAAAGTCCTTAGTATAGTCCTTCTGGAGAAGTAAGCCTATGACTTCCTGACCTGACTTTTTTAGAGCCTCAGCACACAAATCTGCTTTTCAGAATCATTGTTACTTTCTGTCTGACCCTGTGTATCATCTTGTAACTCTTGAACATATTGGTTGAAATGATAAATGAAGGCCTTCTACAACCATTAGATTCCTGTTTACTATAAGATAACGACCAGAGTTGACACTGCATTCCTCTATTCCTCAGCAAGAGGAATCATCTGTTTCCCTTGAAACATCAATTAGGCTTATTACTGTGTCATAAAGTCACAGGATCCAGGAGTCATTACACCCATTACAAACATGTCAACACTTCACGAGAATGAGGTTCTCTTACGTAAAAAGAAGCTAATTAACCCTTAGTTGCCATGGAAATGTCATAAAGGAGTGTAAGTCATAAAGTCAACCGAAAAGCTTTCTGCTTCTAGAGACACGTATCTATGGACCCTCTTTAGGTCTCTACAGAACATTGACTGTGGTGTTTCTATATGGACTCTCTGGTCTCGCAGCAGGTACAGTCCAAACAAACACCTCGGTTACAATGCTTTATTTCCATGGTGACATTGTTTTGCCGGGGAAATGAGAGCGGTGAAGGTTATCCCTTAAAATAGACCGAGCACAGCAGAATAGTTTGACCGGTTTGACAGATGGCCTCTCATTTAGCTGCTGCGTGGGATATGCAATTAACAGAAGGGACAGTGAGTTCAGGGTTTTAAGTCGTTTTCTTTCAGGACTCCGCTGGCAGGTTGAAACTACTCGACTTTCAGAGTCCACTTAAAAGAGGAAATGATCAAAAGGACGAGGTTGAGAATGTTATCATTCAATGGGCATATCTGATGTGCTATATCCAATTACAACCACTTCAAAATAAAAGTATCCTATGTGTGCCATTACCATAACATCACTTCAAGCTCAATTCAATGTTACAGCTCCATAATGTCATGAACGACTAAAATAGCCTTGACTTTTACTGTGGGACACATCTTTGTTCTATCTGTTCTATCTGTAGGCCATCTGTTGTTTCCAGGTGGTGCTTCAGGTTCAAATTCCCGCCTCCTGGACTTGAGCATATGGAATGGATTTATTTCCATGAAGCTTATTGGTATCTGTAGAGTGTTGTGTTTTGGTATGTTAGGAATAGTTGGCCTTACTGTCTTCACTACCCCTAGTGTTTCTTTGAGGTCGTAATGATCTAACCATCTACGTGACCAGGTGTACTATTCCCGAGGTCACAGCATTGATTTCCCCACAGTTATTAACAAACGGGAACATTCCCTACTCCCCATTGAAGAGACCAAGTGAGAAAGTATCACCCTCTGAAGTCTATCGAACCTCATCCAACCGTATTGTTCTCTCATCAACCGCACCAGTAAATTGTTCTTGTGTGTTTCCGTGTGATTGTGATTATATGTCTGTCACTATATCACGGCTCTGGACAGGCTTAGTCTAGCTGGCTGAACACTGGCGGTCTGGCCACGGGCTACAAACCAGATGGGGTTCTTTTTTTGGCCTCACTTGTGATTTGAAGATTATATTTTCCCTCCCGACCAGGCTGCCGGTTTAATCTGTTGATGATATCACTGGACTGACCTCCAGTCAGTTTGATGACGTGGTCTAGCTCCAGCCAGTTGCATGGCAGTGTGGATCTGTCTCAGAATTGAAATGGCCCTTAGCATTTCTCTGAATGTTCACCAATAAGTAGCTGTCAGATAAAAAACACATTTTTACCTTGAAATATCACAGAGACACAGTGCTTCTGACACAGTGCTTCTGACACAGTGCTTCTGACACAGTGCTTCTGACACAGTGCTTCAGAGGCAGATGGATGTTGGCCTATGCTATATCAAAAGCATAGACTATATCAAGTGTTGATTATGTAGGCTACTTGTTTCTTTTAGTCCATTCAAGTAGAGAAAATCCTGGTGGTTACCTTGTTCTAACTAAATCATAACTCCATGCGTTTTCCTCAGCGTTGGGTAGGACACTTTCTAAACGTAATCTGTTAGTTACTAGTTACCGGTCCAAAATTGTAATCAGTAACGTAACTTTTGGATTACCCAAACTCAGTAATGTAATCGGATTACATTTCCACTTAAGAGGCATTAGAATGCATTTGGTGTGTCATCATAATGGCCTCTGACTTGTCGTCAGACTCGCTCAGGTGGAATAAACTTAAAGTTGCGCCTTTTTTCAATGCTGAATTGAATGTCGTTGAGAAAACAGAAAGATGTAATTTCCCGCAAACATCCTTTCTGAATTTAAAAGTAATCCAAGAAGTAATCTAGTTTTTCAAAAGTATCTGTATTCTGATTACAATATTTTTGCTGGTGATGAAACCGATTACAGTTAGTTTTTTGTAATCATATTACATGTAACTGATTACATGTAAGCAGTTACTACCCAACCCTGGTTTTCCTGTTCTAACCATCCCCCGGTGCGGGTCATCTGCATTGCTAATACTTTACATAAGATAATGGAACTGTCACAGCTCTTCTCATCACTGCATGGCTTGCAGAGCCATCAAGATAGACATAGAAACGTGTCATTAAGTCTGAGGATAGATTGTTTTGATGTGTGAAGCTTCGGAGCACAACTTGAAAGCATGGCTCTGTTATGTTCGCTGCACTGCTTAAAGATTTAGAAAATCAAATCAAACAAATCACATTTTATTTGCTCTGTGATGTACTCTGTGGTCTGTGATGTGCCCTGGTGTGTGTGTGTGTGTGTGCGTGTGTTTAGACTATGCTAGGCTATTTTCATCTCGCTGAAGCTCTCCCATGGAGCTTGAGGGGCGTGATGGAGTGTCTCTGTTGGCTCTGCATTACAATGGTGACTCATAGCATCTCTCTGAGGCATAAACATTTTTACTAATTTCTTACAAATAACCAACCATTTGTCTCTCTTGTGAAACAAACGACCAACAACGACACACAGACTACTCTACTGACGAGACAACACAGGGTCAATGTCTTCTTCTGTACTGGCTATCAGATGTTTTGATTGCGTCTCCCAGAGTTGAGCTTTGAAAGATCCGGGCAGTGTTCAATAGGCTCAAAACTGGAGAAAACATGTCGAAACGAATAGTCACTAACTGAACTCCAATCAGAATGCTCTTTTAGATTTGTTTAATTATGTTTTCCCGTTTGGTGCCTACTGAACACTACCCAGGAGCTCTGTTGTTTCTCCCCTGTACCGCTCTGCTCTCATGCTCTGCCTTTCCCCACAGGTCCCTAAGCTATTGGCATTTGATTTAAAACCACCCACAAACAGCCTCTCATCTGCTGTCTAGTGACACAGGAACACTGCACACAGTTAAATGACATCCAGGTTTGAGTGATTGAACAGCTAGATCTTGGAGACTGAGGAAGGAACAGTGAATGAAATATCAAAGTATTGGGGGCTGAATGAACAACTGGAGTTTGTGTGTGTGCGTACGCACGTGCTTCTGTATGTGCATTCTGGCTCAAGTCAGTTGTCGGTTTGTTCATTTGGTAGTAGAGATTTCTTCCCTCACTTTGAAAAGGCTACAGCTGTTCGGGATGTTGCCGCTAACGACTCCCTGATGAGCATCGAGGAAATGTTTAGTATTCAGCTCGCGGGTCACCAATGTAATCATGTTCTGGCATCACAGTGTGAACCAACCAACCCTCTGTCAGCACCACTAACATCACTGACGTCCCTATTCCCTATTCACCCAGACAGGTAGGCTAGGTACACAGAAGAAATGACAGTCATCACAGGAGAGTTAGACTGTATAATCACTTTCAAGGTGATACGGTGATTTGATTTGATTTGGATCCCCATTAGAAGACGCCATGACAACAGCTAGTTTTCCTGGGGTCAGACACATCACCAAAAATACATTACGAACAAAAATACTTTAAAATGTACATACTGTACATTGAAAAAACATTAACAAGTAGACATTACAGACATTTAAAATACCTGTAAGGTAACATTTTAACAGTCAATACGTATATTCAGGGGTCAGTATCTGTCCATTCATATGGTCAGCCTTAGTAGATGTACTTTTAATGTTTTCTTCAATGTGAATCGATTTTTCGCTTGGGAAATATGATAAGGTGATAACTTGAGAATAAGTGACACTTATTCTGGGACTTATTCCAGACTGTGGGAAGTTACAGAACGTTCCTTTAGAAATACATGATGTGCAGTAGACATGATTTGCTGATCCTGATTCAGCTAATCAAAGTTTTGGAGGATTAGTTGAGTAGTTAACGCAGGTGTTGTAGTGCTGGGCCGGGACAAAAGCCTGCTGGTGGCCAAACCCAGAAGGAAGAACACTACCGTAACGTGTAGCAATAGACCGAACTGCAGGTAATTAAGAGAACACTCTTTCTCCTTTGAATTTAGGTAAGTAGAATGTCATGGCAACAGCTTATTCATTGGCTCTCAGACTTGTGGCTCATGACAGGCTAAGTGGTTCTGTAATCTCTATCACATCTCTTTTTATCTCAATCTCTCTATGATGATTATTATTATTGACTGACAGCAACTTGTATTGTATTAATCTCACATTTCAGAATGAGAGAAACCCATCTTCAACCCTCTGAAATTGTTTTTTGTGTGTGTGTGTGTGTGTATAAAAATACAGTATTCTTCATGGTGGCGGAGCTATACGAAACCAACAGTCCCAGCCTCGCTCTCCAGTCCCCAAGGTAGAGGTTCTCTTCTCTGGCTACGAGGGGACCGTTCCCTTGCCTCTGTCTGGATCTCATCGTTCAGACTAGCCTGGCACAGAGAGACCAGACGGAAGGAGACACGCTCAGCTATCCCATCTGCTAGACGTCAGGGGGTTAGTGTAGTGTGATATGCAGAACCCTCTCTATTCCCTCACTGCGTCTCCTCCATGGCCTGGTGGCCAGTCTGTTTCTGCTCCACCATGCCAACTTGCCATTGTCTTGCCAATAATTGGCACCGATGCATTCCAGACTGTTTGGTAAAGCAATGATACAGTGTAGCGTTGTTATAGAAACAGTGATGTCTGCTATAGAGGCTTGCATTTTCAGGCACTCCGTCAAGAATTTGTCCATAAAGGGAAGTGGTCATATTAACACATAATGTAGTTCCTACTAAAGGGTTTGCCTCGTTGCCTCTGTCCTCTCCGATGTATGGCAAGGGAGGGAAATAGCTGTAAACAAGGAGGACGTTGTGGTATGTAGCCTACATTCATTTTCATTACAGCACTTGGACTTCCAGTTTGTCTTAAAGTATTTCGACCTCCGTGCTCCTTGTTATTATGGTTCTCATCCATTAAATTGGCAATTTAGGATCCTATTTGTCCTCTTCCTGAACGGAGAGATGAACTGTCCTCTCCTTGTAATCAGGCCACAGTGTAATGAGGCCTGAAGAATGGAGGGAACACATAGAGAGAAGAAAGCAATGAGAGTGTCATTGTTACTCTGGCAACCACTTTAGATTACAGAAGAAGTGTCTACTCTGCATATCCTTTCTAATAAAACTGTGTGTGTGTGTGTGTGTGTGTGTGTGTGTGTGTGTGTGTGTGTGTGTGTGTGTGTGTGTGTGTGTGTGTGTGTGTGTGTGTGTGTGTGTGTGTGTGTGTGTGTGTGTGTGTGTGTGTGTGTGTGTGTGTGTGTGTGTGTGTGTGTGTGGGTGCGCATGTGTCCATTGAGCTCTCTGGAGCTCTCAGCCAGCCAGCATTGTGACTGCAGTACTTTTTTTTTTTTTCAATTTAAAGTTTTATTAAGTTTTCAAACAACCAACCAAACACATTCCACATTCACAGATGTGACAGACTTAAAAAAAATATAATAATAATAATAATAATAATAAAAAATAAAAAATAAATGTTATATATATATATATACATATATACATACCTACATATACATACATACACACATACACACAAATAATAATTATAACAAAATTTAAAATGTAGAACTTGCAGCAGCACTATCAAGGTTCTTATTTGCTATTTCCAGCCTTAGCTGAGATGACGAGCCAATGATTAGTTTTTAGATTTTACAGCACCTTACACAACACGCATCTGCTCACCTCCCCGATCCCCCCATTCACTCTGTCCAATTTGAGATATAGTGGAGTAGTGGAGACCAGAGTCTATCAAACTTGGGCTGTCTCTTGTGGAGGTCATAAGTGAGCTTTTCAAGAGGGAGAAAGTCAACAATCTGGTCAATCCACATTTTAAATGTAGGAGAGGTACTAGAGGCCCACAATAGAAGGATACATTTCTTAGCAAAGTATGTAATGGTCATGAGCAAATTTTCTCTGTCAGGATCAAGAACAAAGTCCTGCTGGGCATTAAGAAGATAGAGACACGGGGTCATATCAAACTGTACATCTAGTATTTTCTGTGCAGCAGTATGTATAGATTGCCAAAATCTGGCAATCTCTCTACAGCTCCAAAATACATGCATATAGGTTCCACTTTCAGAGGTACATCTTTTACAGTTAGGAGAAATGTCTGTTTTCATTTTATGGAGTCTCAAGGGAGTGTAATAAAATTTGTACAAAAATTTGTAATTCGATTCTTTCATTTTTACATTAGTAGAGGAGCAGTATACCCTGTCGCAAACCTCCGCCCATAACTCATCACTGATAGTCAGACCAAGGTCCTTTTCCCAGATTATTTTCAAAGGAGTAAAGGAGGAGCCTCCTTTCTCAGAAAGGAGTCTATAGATATAGGATATTTTGCCTTTAATGGATTGTGCTGTGACAAGAAGGGTTTCAACTTCGTTCAACTGAGTTCTAAACCTCCTCTTGGAAGTAAATGAGGAGATGACATGTCTAATTTGAAGATATTTTAAAAAATGGGATCTTGGCACATTGAATTCACTGCAGAGCTCTTGAAAGGATTTCAGTGTAGTGGTCTTCTGATGAAATAGGTCTGAAAAGGTCCTGATTCCTAGAGTATGCCAAAGATTAAAGTTGGCATCCCTCAGGGCTTTTGGCAAGTCTGGGTTGCCTACTATAGGCGAGTGAGAGCATATTTGGGAGGAGATGCCCAGGTATTTCTTACAGTCCCTCCACGCTAGTAGGGTGCTGTAAATCACAAATGTTTTGGCTATGTTGCCCACTTCACTAAAGTTATTAATGAATATAGTTGAGCTTAGTGGCAATGAACCACAGGATTGGGCTTCTATCTGGATCCACGTTGACTCTTGTCTGTTTGTGATCCATGTTAGCATGTTGCGGATTTGGGCAGACCAGTAGTACAATTGAAGGGAGGGAAGGGCAAGACCGCCCTTAGATTCAGGTTTCGATAGAGTGGAGAGCTTGATCCTAGGTTTTTTATTGCCCCATATAAATTTGGTGATGCTTTGGTTAATTGTTTTGAAAAAGGAAGCTGGGAGATAGCATGGGAGCATCTGAAATAAATAGTTCAGTCTAGGGAGGATGTTCATACGGATTACATTAATTCTTCCTACTAAGCTAATTGGGAGGGAGATCCAGGTTTGGAGGTTGTTTTTGATTCGATCCAGGAGTGGAAGATAATTCTCCTTGAAAAGCCTATTCAGATCTGGTGTTATGAATATCCCAAGGTATTGAAACCCCTGTGTCTTCCATTGGAATGGGCATAGTGTCTTCATAGAACTGGTGAGTGTAATATTGAGAGGGCAGACAGTGGATTTGTTAAAATTTATCTTATAACCTGAAAACGTGCCATACTGAGCAATTGTGTCTAAAATGGGAGGAAGGGATTTCTCAGGGTTGGATATGTAGAGCAAGACATCATCCGCGTAAAGCGAAATCTTGTGCTGCAGGCCGCCTGCAGGAACACCTGTAATACTTGAATTGCTCCTTATCAACTCTGCCAGAGGCTCCGCCCCCAACAAGTAGAGCAGGGGGGATAGCGAGCACCCTTGTCTTGTGCCCCGTCCCAAAGGGAATCTGTCAGAGTTCAGTCCGTTAGTAGTCACCATGGCATTTGGATGAGAGTATAGTGATTTGATCCATTTAATAAAGTTTGGGCCCATATTGAACTTTTCTAAGACTGAGAACAAAAAGCTCCACTCCATCCTGTCGAACGCCTTCTCAGCATCCAGTGAAGCCAGCAGGACAGGGGTCTTCTGTGCGTTTACTTGATCAATAATATCAAAAAGACGGCGAATGTTATCAGAAGAGTATCTGTCTCTAATAAATCCAGTTTGGTCCGCTTTTATTATTTTGGGAAGAAGAGTGTTTAGTCTTTTGGCCAGCAATTTGGTAATTATTTTGTAGTCGAAATCCAACAAGCTTATGGGCCGGAAGGAGGAGCAGGATAGGGGGTCCTTGTCTTTTTTGAGCAACACTGTAATGCGAGCTGTGCGCATTGAGTCTGGGAGAACTCCGTTTTTGCAAAAATCCTCCAGCATTGGCATGAAAATAGGGCTAAGCTGGGGCCAAAAAGCTTTGTAGAACTCTCTGGGGAATCCATCTGGGCCTGGGGACTTGTTAGGTGGCATGGAGGTAATTGCCTCCAGGATCTCCTCAGGAGTGAAGGGGGAGTTGAGATCTTCTTGGTCAGTCTCTGATAGTTTAGGTAGCGAGATTCCCTCTAGGAAGGAGTGGAGTTCTGCTTCCGTGTGTTTTCTCTCAGAGGTATATAGTTTGCAGTAAAAATCATGAAAAGTTAAATTGATCTTTTTTGGGTCATATGTGACCTCGTCCTCTGCTGTTCGGATAGCCACAATTGTACGCTCTGACTGCTCTTTTTTTAATTGATAAGCAAGCAATCTACTAGGCCTATTGCTATACTCATGGTATTTCTGTTTAGTAAAGAAAACTTTTTTTTTAATCTCCCGAGTATAGTCCAAATTCAGTTTGGCTTTGGCTGCTTTAAGTTGACTCCAGGAGGTGCTGTCTGTGGATTGTTTATGTACTTTTTCACAGCATTCCAGCTCCCTCTCTAGATCTAGCCTGTGTGCTTCCATTGCTTTTTTCTTAGAGGAAGCATATGCAATTAGATGACCTCTTAGTGTGGCTTTAGCAGCGTCCCACATTGTGGCCGGAGAAACAGGAGAATCTTTGTTGTCTTGTGTGTAGTTGTCTATCCATGTAGTTACCAATGTATGGAATGCTTCGTTTGATAGCATGGAGGTGTTGAATTTCCAGCTCTTTGACCTCGGGATGTTTTTGCAGAGGTCAAAGCGGAGGTGGACAAAGGCGTGATCCGAAAGCGCTATGGGTCCGATTCTACACGTGGCTGAATTTATGAAACTCTTTGGGATAAAAATGTAATCTATACGGGAGTAGGTGTTATGGACATTAGAGTAGTATGTATAGTCCATAGATGAGCTATTAGTCTTTCTCCAGATATCTATCAGTCCCATCTCTTTAGTAAGAGAGTTCAACATCTTTGCAGATCTAGGATTTGTGGTGGGGACTTGAGATGATTTGTCTAGGGTTGGGTTCAGGGTACAATTAAAATCTCCGGCCAACACTCCAAAGGAAACACAATGCTCATTGAACAGGGTTATCATTTTCGACATAAAAGCAGGAGTATCTGTGTTAGGGGCGTATATGTTTAAGAGAGTAATTGGTTGCCCATACAGTGACCCAGTTATCAAAATAAATCTCCCCTCCGGATCAGATATGTTTTTGTCAATTATGAATGGAACATTCTTATGGATAAGTATGGCTGTGCCTCTACTGTTGGATTTGAAAGATGAGAAATACACCTGTCCCACCCAAGCTCTGCGGAGTTTGGCATGTTCAGCATCACAGAGGTGTGTCTCTTGCAATAGCGCGATGTCTGCTTTTTCCTTTTTTAGAGCACATAGTATCTTTTTCCGTTTTATTGCATGACCTAGACCATGGCAGTTCCATGTCAATAGATTTAAGGTACTAGTCATCGTCATCGAACAGTAATCGAACTTTAGTGCAAGTCATCTCTGGGTAAAGGTGGATAGTAGTTACAGCTGCGTTCACATAAAAGGAAAATAAATGGTTTACATAAAATAACAGTCTCTGAACACCCCAGCCGAGTTCCCAAACAACTCGACATATCCCGTTGGATCTATTACCTCCCCGCTCAGTCACAATTCTGTGTTCCCACAACAACAACAAAAAAACCGGGAACAGTTAGCAACGCACAACGTCTCCCCCTCCCCACCAAAGAAATGCCTCATCCTCTCCGCCCCGCATTGGGTAAATGACAACGTAGCCCCCGTCCAGACCACATTAAAAATGGGAGAAAATAAAATCAATAGCCCAGCCTACATATAGTAGGCCTAGGTTATAATATGGAGCCTATCCCTCTCAGCTAAAGGAACATAAATATAGATTAGACGGCTATAATGACATTTAGCAGGGCGGGTGGGTCTTTGGATATCGGCTATATGTTGTCTTACCTCCTTTAGTAATAATAGTAATCGCATTTAGTCATTGGTCCATTTCTCATTGACCGGGGTTGTCTTTCAAAAAACGTTTTGCCTCTTCGGGAGTTTTGAAGTGTCGCAGGGCTCCTTGGTAAAGAATCCTGAGCTCGTTTGGGTATTTGAATCCCCTAAAGATGCCTCGGTCAATGGAGCATTTCTTCACCTCGTCAAACTCTCGGCGCTTTCGGCGTATTCCAGCTGACAGGTCCTGGAGCAAGATGAGTTTGGCGTTTCCCACTGTAATGGTGTTGGTTTTCGCCGCCTGTAGGACTCGTTCCTTGTCGGTGAATCTCAAGAAACGTATGGTGATTGGGCGCGGTGGTTGTCTGGCTGCTGGTGGGGGCCTCAGTGCTCGGTGAGCTCTCTCGAGTTCTATGGGTCTGTCGGTGGACAGGTGGAGCCACTCGGGAAGTTTGTCTTGCAGGTAGCGGATCAGTGGCATGTTTCCCTCTTCTTTTTCGCCCAGATTTAATAGAACACAATTATTCCTTCGCCCCCTGTTTTCCAGGTCCTCTGTTTTCTCTTCCAGCTGCTCTATTTTTTTTTTAGCATATGCTATTGTTTCCATGGCGTCTGTCAATAAGTTTTCCGTGGATAGGATTCGCCTCTCTGCCTCGTCCAGGCGCCCCGCGTTTATGGTTATCTTGTTGTTTATGTCAGGCAAAGCATTTTCCAGGATTGTCACCTTGCCCCCTATCGCACTGAGCTGAGCGTTAATGGCATCTAGTTTAGTGTTGAGTTCTGTACGTTGGGATCTCAGCTCAGAAAAGATGTCTTCGACAGAGTGCGAGGTTGGCCTTCGTTGGGCCTCGGGGGGGAACGGGTCCTCTTGCTCCTGGCTAATGGCGCTAGCTTTTTCTGAAGCTAGCTGCTTCTTGGAGGCTTTTTCCGTCGCTAGTGCTCGAGTCCGGGTAAAAATGTCACCTGTAGTGTCGCCTTTTGTAGCCGCCATGACTTTTTGACTAAAGCTAAATGAGTTTAAACTTGAAGTGGAGGTAAGATTAGGAATTGGAAACTACTTGTGCGGAGCTCCTAGTTCATGCGGCCATCTCGTTCAGGGGTCACGTGATCCCCGACTGCAGTACTTTTAATCATGCTGTTGGCCTGGACTGGTTTTTCTCTAAAGACACCTTGGAGAGGAAATCGCTCTGAATGAAGTGTGTTTGTCATAGAAAGACTCCTGAGTGTGTGTGTGTGTGTGTGTGTGTGTGTGTGTGTGTGTGTGTGTGTGTGTGTGTGTGTGTGTGTGTGTGTGTGTGTGTGTGTGTGTGTGTGTGTGTGTTGTAGAAAGACTCCAGTGTGTGTGTGTGTGTTGTAGAAAGACTCCAGAGTGTGTGTGTGTGTGTGTGTGTGTGTGTGTGTGTGTGTGTGTGTGTGTGTGTGTGTGTGTGTGTGTGTGTGTGTGTGTGTGTGCGCGTGCACGCGCGCGTGTGGACTGACTAAACAATGCATCACTTACACATGCTGTTTGTATCTACAATAGTCAGTCACCAGATTAGCCCATGTCTCCATTAACTTCCACTTCATCACAGCAGGACCATTTCAACACTATTCATTCTCAGTGTGACACGCATGGCTATGTTCTGATGTGAACTGAAATAAAAGCATGACTGTTTCACAAACAAATGGACTTTTATCAGAACAGTCTGTCTTTGTCTTCCGCTATCCTCTATAGAACACCTGACAACACTTCAGTAGCCACCCCTCAATAATCCTCTACAGCAAGGCACATGTCGTATTATACACCTGTATTACCCTATAATTCATCCAAGGCACATGTCTTATTATACACCTGTATTACCCTGTAATTCATCCAAGGCACATGTCTTATTATACACCTGTATTACCCTGTAATTCATCCAAGGCACATGTCTTATTATACACCTGTATTACCCTGTAATTCATCCAAGGCCATTGAACCATATGTCAGATAAAGGTAGCTAGCCTTGATATGGCTGTAGTAGCATCCAGTATTATGGAACATTGAGTGTAAATAATGGAGGTTATATCAGGGCTAGTGAAGCAGCAGGAGAACACTAACCTAACGTAGCAGGAGTAGAAAGATCATTTTCAGGGGAAACGGGAGTTAGGTTGAAAATACTGTATCCCTGAAAACCGGAAACATCGGCTTTCTGTCAACGCCGCTGTGGGTGGGATGACACGGATGTACTCTCTCACTCTACCTCCCAGCCAATCAGTTGTCAGCGTTACGGTTGAGTTATGTCACTGTTTTACTCTGTCTGGAGGACACTGCCCATTAGCTATTACTGTGATGGAGTCTCTCTACCACACACACTTTGGAGTCAGGCAGACTCCCCAGGCAGACTACATTAGAGAATGTCTGCGTCCCAAACGACACCCTGTTCCCTATAAAGTGCACTACCTTTGACCAGGGCCCATTATAATGCACTATGTAGGGAATAGGGTGTCCTTTGAGAGTCATTCTATGATTTAGCTCAGTTGGGGCTGAAAGAGCCCACTAAGCTTGGCCCACACTGGGTAGTACTGTTTATTAATTTAGAGACAGACTGTTGATAATGGACAGACACACTGGGTAGTACTGTTAATTCATTTAGAGACAGACTGTTGATAATGGACAGACACACTGGGTAATACTGTTTATTCATTTAGAGACAGACTGTTGATAATGGACAGACACACACTGGGTAGTACTGTTTATTCATTTAGAGACAGACTGTTGATAATGGAGAGACACACTGGGTAGTACTGTTTATTCATTTAGAGACAGGCTGTTGATAATGGACAGACACACTGGGTAATACTGTTTATTCATTTAGAGACAGACTGTTGATAATGGACAGACACACTGGGTAGTACTGTTTATTAATTTAGAGACAGACTGTTGATAATGGACAGACACACTGGGTAATACTGTTTATTCATTTAGAGACAGACTGTTGATAATGGACAGACACACACTGGGTAGTACTGTTTATTCATTTAGAGACAGACTGTTGATAATGGACAGACACACTGGGTAGTACTGTTTATTAATTTAGAGACAGACTGTTGATAATGGACAGACACACTGGGTAATACTGTTTATTAATTTAGAGACAGACTGTTGATAATGGACAGACACACTGGATAATACTGTTTATTCATTTAGAGACAGACTGTTGATAATGGACAGACACACTGGGTAATACTGTTTATTCATTTAGAGACAGACTGTTGATAATGGACAGACACACTGGGTAGTACTGTTTATTCATTTAGACAGACTGTTGATAATGGACAGACACACTGGGTAATACTGTTTATTCATTTAGAGACAGACTGTTGATAATGGACAGACACACTGGGTAGTACTGTTTATTCATTTAGAGACAGACTTGATAATGGACAGACACACTGGGTAATACTGTTTATTCATTTAGAGACAGACTGTTGATAATGGACAGACACACTGGGTAATACTGTTTATTCATTTAGACAGACTGTTGATAATGGACAGACACACTGGGTAGTACTGTTTATTCATTTAGACAGACTGTTGATAATGGACAGACACACTGGGTAGTACTGTTTATTCATTTAGAGACAGACTGTTGATAATGGACAGACACACTGGGTAATACTGTTTATTCATTTAGACAGACTGTTGATAATGGACAGACACACTGGGTAGTACTGTTTATTCATTTAGACAGACTGTGTCACGTTCCTGACCTATTTTTATGTTATTTTGATTATGTTTAGTTGGTCAGGGCGTGAGTTGGGGTGGGCATTGTATGTTGTATGTGTTTGGTTAGTCTATGGGTGTTGTATGTGTATGGGATAGTGTTTGTTAGGTTGTCTAGTTATGTCTATGGCTGCCTAGATTGGGTCTCAATCAGAGACAGCTGTCATTCATTTGTCTCTGATTGGGAGCCATATTTAAGGTAGCCATAGGCAGTAGGCTTTTGTGGGTGTTTGTTATCTGTCTCTGTGTTTGTGTTCTGCACCAGATAGGTCTGTATCGGTTTTGCACGTTTGTTATTTTGTAAGTTGTTTGTAGTGTTCACTTGTTCTTATAATTAAACATGTTGAGCACTGGCTACGCTGCATTTTGGTCCTCTCCTTCACCCCAGGAAGAAAACCTTTACAGGCTGTTGATAATGGACAGACACACTGGGTACTACTGTTTATTCATTTAGAGACAGACTGTTGATAATGGACAGACACACTGGGTACTACTGTTTATTCATTTAGAGACAGACTGTTGATAATGGACAGACACACTGGGTAATACTGTTTATTCATTTAGAGACAGACTGTTGATAATGGACAGACACACTGGGTAATACTGTTTATTCATTTAGAGACAGACTGTTGATAATGGACAGACACACTGGATAATACTGTTTATTCATTTAGAGACAGACTGTTGATAATGGACAGACACACTGGGTAATACTGTTTATTCATTTAGAGACAGACTGTTGATAATGGACAGACACACTGGGTAATACTGTTTATTCATTTAGACAGACTGTTGATAATGGACAGACACACTGGGTAATACTGTTTATTCATTTAGAGACAGGCTGTTGATAATGGACAGATACACTGGGTAATACTGTTTATTAATTTAGAGACAGGCTGTTGATAATGGACAGACACACTGGGTAATACTGTTTATTCATTTAGAGACAGACTGTTGATAATGGACAGACACACTGGGTAGTACTGTTTATTCATTTAGAGACAGACTGTTGATAATGGACAGACACACTGGGTAATACTGTTTATTCATTTAGAGACAGACTGTTGATAATGGACAGACACACTGGGTAATACTGTTTATTCATTTAGAGACAGACTGTTGATAATGGACAGACACACTGGGTAGTACTGTTGATAATGGACAGATACACTGGGTAGTACTGTTTATTCATTTAGAGACAGACTGTTGATAATGGACAGACACACTGGGTAATACTGTATATTCATTTAGAGACAGACTGTTGATAATGGACAGACACACTTGGTAATACTGTTTATTCATTTAGAGACAGACTGTTGATAATGGACAGACACACTGGGTAATACTGTTTATTCATTTAGAGACAGACTGTTGATAATGGACAGACACACTGGGTAGTACTGTTTATTCATTTAGAGACAGACTGTTGATAATGGACAGACACACTGGGTAATACTGTTTATTCATTTAGAGACAGACTGTTGATAATGGACAGACACACTGGGTAATACTGTTTATTCATTTAGAGACAGACTGTTGATAATTGCCCGCCACACTGGGTAGTCCTATTCATTCATTTAGAGACAGACTGTTGATAATGGACAGACACACTGGGTAGTACTGTTTATTCATTTAGAGACAGACTGTTGATAATGGACAGACACACTGGGTAATACTGTTTATTCATTTAGAGACAGACTGTTGATAATGGACAGACACACTGGGTAGTACTGTTAATTCATTTAGAGACAGACTGTTGATAATGGACAGACACACTGGGTAGTACTGTTTATTCATTTAGAGACAGACTGTTGATAATTACATTTTACATTTTAGTCATTTAGCAGACGCTCTTATCCAGAGCGACTTACAGACACACTGGGTAATACTGTTTATTCATTTAGAGACAGACTGTTGATAATGGACAGACACACTTGGTAATACTGTTTATTCATTTAGAGACAGACTGTTGATAATGGACAGACACACTGGGTAATACTGTTTATTCATTTAGAGACAGACTGTTGATAATGGACAGACACACTGGGTAGTACTGTTTATTCATTTAGAGACAGACTGTTGATAATGGACAGACACACTGGGTAATACTGTTTATTCATTTAGAGACAGACTGTTGATAATGGACAGACACACTGGGTAATACTGTTTATTCATTTAGAGACAGACTGTTGATAATGGACAGACACACTGGGTAGTACTGTTAATTCATTTAGAGACAGACTGTTGATAATGGACAGACACACTGGGTAGTACTGTTTATTCATTTAGAGACAGACTGTTGATAATGGACAGACACACTGGGTAATACTGTTTATTCATTTAGAGACAGACTGTTGATAATGGACAGACACACTGGGTAGTACTGTTAATTCATTTAGAGACAGACTGTTGATAATGGACAGACACACTGGGTAGTACTGTTTATTCATTTAGAGACAGACTGTTGATAATTACATTTTACATTTTAGTCATTTAGCAGACGCTCTTATCCAGAGCGACTTACAGACACACTGGGTAATACTGTTTATTCATTTAGAGACAGGCTGTTGATAATGGACAGACACACTGGGTAATACTGTTTATTCATTTAGAGACAGACTGTTGATAATGGACAGACACACTGGGTAATACTGTTTATTCATTTAGACAGACTGTTGATAATGGACAGACACACTGGGTAATACTGTTTATTCATTTAGAGACAGGCTGTTGATAATGGACAGATACACTGGGTAATACTGTTTATTAATTTAGAGACAGGCTGTTGATAATGGACAGACACACTGGGTAATACTGTTTATTCATTTAGAGACAGACTGTTGATAATGGACAGACACACTGGGTAGTACTGTTTATTCATTTAGAGACAGACTGTTGATAATGGACAGACACACTGGGTAATACTGTTTATTCATTTAGAGACAGACTGTTGATAATGGACAGACACACTGGGTAATACTGTTTATTCATTTAGAGACAGACTGTTGATAATGGACAGACACACTGGGTAGTACTGTTGATAATGGACAGATACACTGGGTAGTACTGTTTATTCATTTAGAGACAGACTGTTGATAATGGACAGACACACTGGGTAATACTGTATATTCATTTAGAGACAGACTGTTGATAATGGACAGACACACTTGGTAATACTGTTTATTCATTTAGAGACAGACTGTTGATAATGGACAGACACACTGGGTAATACTGTTTATTCATTTAGAGACAGACTGTTGATAATGGACAGACACACTGGGTAGTACTGTTTATTCATTTAGAGACAGACTGTTGATAATGGACAGACACACTGGGTAATACTGTTTATTCATTTAGAGACAGACTGTTGATAATGGACAGACACACTGGGTAATACTGTTTATTCATTTAGAGACAGACTGTTGATAATGGACAGACACACTGGGTAGTACTGTTAATTCATTTAGAGACAGACTGTTGATAATGGACAGACACACTGGGTAGTACTGTTTATTCATTTAGAGACAGACTGTTGATAATGGACAGACACACTGGGTAATACTGTTTATTCATTTAGAGACAGACTGTTGATAATGGACAGACACACTGGGTAGTACTGTTAATTCATTTAGAGACAGACTGTTGATAATGGACAGACACACTGGGTAGTACTGTTTATTCATTTAGAGACAGACTGTTGATAATTACATTTTACATTTTAGTCATTTAGCAGACGCTCTTATCCAGAGCGACTTACAGACACACTGGGTAATACTGTTTATTCATTTAGAGACAGGCTGTTGATAATGGACAGACACACTGGGTAATACTGTTTATTCATTTAGAGACAGACTGTTGATAATGGACAGACACACTGGATAATACTGTTTATTCATTTAGAGACAGACTGTTGATAATGGACAGACACACTGGGTAATACTGTTTATTCATTTAGAGACAGACTGTTGATAATGGACAGACACACTGGGTAGTACTGTTTATTCATTTAGAGACAGACTGTTGATAATGGACAGACACACTGGGTAGTACTGTTTATTCATTTAGAGACAGACTTGATAATGGACAGACACACTGGGTAGTACTGTTTATTCATTTAGAGACAGACTTGATAATGGACAGACACACTGGGTAATACTGTTTATTCATTTAGAGACAGACTGTTGATAATGGACAGACACACTGGGTAATACTGTTTATTCATTTAGACAGACTGTTGATAATGGACAGACACACTGGGTAGTACTGTTTATTCATTTAGACAGACTGTTGATAATGGACAGACACACTGGGTAGTACTGTTTATTCATTTAGAGACAGACTGTTGATAATGGACAGACACACTGGGTAGTACTGTTTATTCATTTAGAGACAGACTTGATAATGGACAGACACACTGGGTAGTACTGTTTATTCATTTAGAGACAGACTTGATAATGGACAGACACACTGGGTAATACTGTTTATTCATTTAGAGACAGACTGTTGATAATGGACAGACACACTGGGTAATACTGTTTATTCATTTAGACAGACTGTTGATAATGGACAGACACACTGGGTAATACTGTTTATTCATTTAGAGACAGACTGTTGATAATGGACAGACACACTGGGTAGTACTGTTTATTCATTTAGAGACAGACTGTTGATAATGGACAGACACACTGGGTAGTACTGTTTATTCATTTAGAGACAGACTTGATAATGGACAGACACACTGGGTAGTACTGTTTATTCATTTAGAGACAGACTTGATAATGGACAGACACACTGGGTAATACTGTTTATTCATTTAGAGACAGACTGTTGATAATGGACAGACACACTGGGTAATACTGTTTATTCATTTAGACAGACTGTTGATAATGGACAGACACACTGGGTAGTACTGTTTATTCATTTAGACAGACTGTTGATAATGGACAGACACACTGGGTAGTACTGTTTATTCATTTAGAGACAGACTGTTGATAATGGACAGACACACTGGGTAGTACTGTTTATTCATTTAGAGACAGACTTGATAATGGACAGACACACTGGGTAGTACTGTTTATTCATTTAGAGACAGACTTGATAATGGACAGACACACTGGGTAATACTGTTTATTCATTTAGAGACAGACTGTTGATAATGGACAGACACACTGGGTAATACTGTTTATTCATTTAGACAGACTGTTGATAATGGACAGACACACTGGGTAATACTGTTTATTCATTTAGAGACAGACTGTTGATAATGGACAGACACACTGGGTAGTACTGTTTATTCATTTAGAGACAGACTGTTGATAATGGACAGACACACTGGGTAGTACTGTTTATTCATTTAGAGACAGACTTGATAATGGACAGACACACTGGGTAGTACTGTTTATTCATTTAGAGACAGACTTGATAATGGACAGACACACTGGGTAATACTGTTTATTCATTTAGAGACAGACTGTTGATAATGGACAGACACACTGGGTAATACTGTTTATTCATTTAGACAGACTGTTGATAATGGACAGACACACTGGGTAGTACTGTTTATTCATTTAGACAGACTGTTGATAATGGACAGACACACTGGGTAGTACTGTTTATTCATTTAGAGACAGACTGTTGATAATGGACAGACACACTGGGTAGTACTGTTTATTCATTTAGAGACAGACTTGATAATGGACAGACACACTGGGTAGTACTGTTTATTCATTTAGAGACAGACTTGATAATGGACAGACACACTGGGTAATACTGTTTATTCATTTAGAGACAGACTGTTGATAATGGACAGACACACTGGGTAATACTGTTTATTCATTTAGACAGACTGTTGATAATGGACAGACACACTGGGTAGTACTGTTTATTCATTTAGAGACAGACTGTTGATAATGGACAGACACACTGGGTAGTACTGTTTATTCATTTAGAGACAGACTGTTGATAATGGACAGACACACTGGGTAATACTGTTTATTCATTTAGACAGACTGTTGATAATGGACAGACACACTGGGTAGTACTGTTTATTCATTTAGACAGGCTGTGTCACGTTCCTGACCTATTTTTATGTTATTTTGATTATGTTTAGTTGGTCAGGGCGTGAGTTGGGGTGGGCATTGTATGTGTTTGGTTAGTCTATGGGTGTTGTATGTGTATGGGATAGTGTTTGTTAGGTTGTCTAGTTATGTCTATGGCTGCCTAGATTGGGTCTCAATCAGAGACAGCTGTCATTCATTTGTCTCTGATTGGGAGCCATATTTAAGGTAGCCATAGGCAGTAGGCTTTTGTGGGTGTTTGTTACCTGTCTCTGTGTTTGTGTTCTGCACCAGATAGGTCTGTATCGGTTTTGCACGTTTGCACGTTTGTTATTTTGTAAGTTGTTTGTAGTGTTCACTTGTTGTTATAATTAAACATGTTGAGCACTGGCTACGCTGCATTTTGGTCCTCTCCTTCACCCCAGGAAGAAAACCTTTACAGGCTGTTGATAATGGACAGACACACTGGGTACTACTGTTTATTCATTTAGAGACAGACTGTTGATAATGGACAGACACACTGGGTAATACTGTTTATTCATTTAGAGACAGACTGTTGATAATGGACAGACACACTGGATAATACTGTTTATTCATTTAGAGACAGACTGTTGATAATGGACAGACACACTGGGTAGTACTGTTTATTCATTTAGAGACAGACTGTTGATAATGGACAGACACACTGGGTAATACTGTTTATTCATTTAGAGACAGACTGTTGATAATGGACAGACACACTGGGTAATACTGTTTATTCATTTAGAGACAGACTGTTGATAATGGACAGACACACTGGGTAGTACTGTTTATTCATTTAGAGACAGACTGTTGATAATGGACAGACACACTGGGTAGTACTGTTTATTCATTTAGACAGGCTGTTGATAATGGACAGACACACTGGGTAATACTGTTTATTCATTTAGAGACAGACTGTTGATAATGGACAGACACACTGGGTAATACTGTTTATTCATTTAGAGACAGACTGTTGATAATGGACAGATACACTGGGTAATACTGTTTATTCATTTAGAGACAGGCTGTTGATAATGGACAGATACACTGGGTAATACTGTTTATTCATTTAGAGACAGGCTGTTGATAATGGACAGACACACTGGGTAATACTGTTTATTCATTTAGAGACAGGCTGTTGATAATGGACAGATACACTGGGTAATACTGTTTATTCATTTAGAGACAGACTGTTGATAATGGACAGACACACTGGGTAATACTGTTTATTCATTTAGAGACAGACTGTTGATAATGGACAGACACACTGGGTAGTACTGTTGATAATGGACAGATACACTGGGTAGTACTGTTTATTCATTTAGAGACAGACTGTTGATAATGGACAGACACACTGGGTAATACTGTATATTCATTTAGAGACAGACTGTTGATAATGGACAGACACACTTGGTAATACTGTTTATTCATTTAGAGACAGACTGTTGATAATGGACAGACACACTGGGTAATACTGTTTATTCATTTAGAGACAGACTGTTGATAATGGACAGACACACTGGGTAGTACTGTTTATTCATTTAGAGACAGACTGTTGATAATGGACAGACACACTGGGTAATACTGTTTATTCATTTAGAGACAGACTGTTGATAATGGACAGACACACTGGGTAGTACTGTTAATTCATTTAGAGACAGACTGTTGATAATGGACAGACACACTGGGTAGTACTGTTTATTCATTTAGAGACAGACTGTTGATAATGGACAGACACACTGGGTAATACTGTTTATTCATTTAGAGACAGGCTGTTGATAATGGACAGACACACTGGGTAATACTGTTTATTAATTTAGAGACAGGCTGTTGATAATGGACAGACACACTGGGTAATACTGTTTATTCATTTAGAGACACACTGTTGATAATGGACAGACACACTGGGTAATACTGTTTATTCATTTAGAGACATGCTGTTGATAATGGAAAGACACACTGGGTAGTACTGTTTATTCATTTAGAGACAGGCTGTTGATAATGGACAGACACACTGGGTAGTACTGTTAATTCATTTAGAGACAGACTGTTGATAATGGACAGACACACTGGGTAATACTGTTTATTCATTTAGAGACAGACTGTTGATAATGGACAGACACACTGGGTAGTACTGTTTATTCATTTAGAGACAGTCTGTTGATAATGGACAGACACACTGGGTAGTACTGTTTATTCATTTAGACAGACTGTTGATAATGGACAGACACACTGGGTAATACTGTTTATTCATTTAGAGACAGGCTGTTGATAATGGACAGACACACTGGGTAATACTGTTTATTCATTTAGAGACAGGCTGTTGATAATGGACAGACACACTGGGTAATACTGTTTATTCATTTAGAGACAGGCTGTTGATAATGGACAGACACACTGGGTAATACTGTTTATTCATTTAGAGACAGGCTGTTGATAATGGACAGACACACTGGGTAATACTGTTTATTCATTTAGAGACAGGCTGTTGATAATGGACAGACACACTGGGTAATACTGTTTATTCATTTAGAGACAGGCTGTTGATAATGGACAGACACACTGGGTAATACTGTTTATTCATTTAGAGACAGGCTGTTGATAATGGACAGACACACTGGGTAGTACTGTTAATTCATTTAGAGACAGGCTGTTGATAATGGACAGACACACTGGGTAATACTGTTGATAATGGACAGACACACTGGGTAGTACTGTTGATAATGGACAGACACACTGGGTAGTACTGTTTATAATGGACAGACACACTGGGGGTAGTACTGTTGATAATGGACAGACACTGGGGGTAGGACTGTTGATAATGGACAGACACACTGGGTAGTACTGTTGATAATGGACAGACACACTGGGTAGTACTGTTGCTAATGGACAGACACTGGGGGTAGTACTGTTGATAATGGACAGACACTGGGGGTAGTACTGTTGATAATGGACGGACACACTGGGTAATACTGTTTATTCATTTAGAGACAGGCTGTTGATAATGGACAGACACACTGGGTAATACTGTTTATTAATTTAGAGACAGGCTGTTGATAATGGACAGACACACTGGGTAATACTGTTTATTCATTTAGAGACACACTGTTGATAATGGACAGACACACTGGGTAGTACTGTTGCTAATGGACAGACATACTGGGGGTAGTACTGTTGATAATGGACAGACATACTGGGGGTAGTACTGTTGATAATGGACAGACACACTGGGTAGTACTGTTTATTCATTTAGAGACAGACTGTTGATAATGGACAGACACACTGGGTAATACTGTTTATTCATTTAGACAGACTTGATAATGGACAAACACACTGGGTAGTACTGTTTATTCATTTAGAGACAGACTGTTGATAATGGACTGACACACTGGGTAGTACTGTTTATTCATTTAGAGACATACTGTTGATAATGGACAGACACACTGGGTAATACTGTTTATTCATTTAGAGACAGACTGTTGATAATGGACAGACACACTGGGTAGTACTGTTTATTCATTTAGAGACATACTGTTGATAATGGACAGACACACTGGGTAATACTGTTTATTCATTTAGAGACAGACTGTTGATAATGGACTGACACACTGGGTAGTACTGTTTATTCATTTAGAGACATACTGTTGATAATGGACAGACACACTGGGTAATACTGTTTATTCATTTAGAGACAGACTGTTGATAATGGACAGACACACTGGGTAGTACTGTTTATTCATTTAGAGACAGGCTGTTGATAATGGACAGACACACTGGGTAGTACTGTTTATTCATTTAGAGACAGGCTGTTGATAATGGACAGACACACTGGGTAGTACTGTTAATTCATTTTGAGACAGACTGTTGATAATGGACAGACACACTGGGTAATACTGTTTATTCATTTAGAGACAGACTGTTGATAATGGACAGACACACTGGGTAGTACTGTTGATAATGGACAGACACACTGGGTAGTACTGTTTATAATGGACAGACACACTGGGGGTAGTACTGTTGATAATGGACAGACACACTGGGGGTAGTACTGTTGATAATGGACAGACACTGGGGGTAGTACTGTTGATAATGGACAGACACACTGGGTAGTACTGTTGATAATGGACAGACACACTGGGTAGTACTGTTGCTAATGGACAGACACTGGGGGTAGTACTGTTGATAATGGACGGACACACTGGGTAGTACTGTTGATAATGGACAGACACACTGGGTAGTACTGTTGATAATGGACAGACATACTGGGGGTAGTACTGTTGATAATGGACAGACATACTGGGGGTAGTACTGTTGATAATGGACAGACATACTGGGGGTAGTACTGTTGATAATGGACAGACACACTGGGTAGTAATGTTGATAATGGACAGATACACTGGGTAGTACTGTTTATTCATTTAGAGACAGACTGTTGATAATGGACAGACACACTGGGTAATACTGTTTATTCATTTAGAGACAGGCTGTTGATAATGGACAGACACACTGGGTAATACTGTTTATTCATTTAGAGACAGACTGTTGATAATGGACAGACACACTGGGTAGTACTGTTTATTCATTTAGAGACAGACTGTTGATAATGGACAGACACACTGGGGGTAGTACTGTTGATGATGGACAGACACTGGGGGTAGTACTGTTGATAATGGACAGACACACTGGGTAGTACTGTTGATAATGGACAGACACACTGGGTAGTACTTTTGATAATGGACAGACACACTGGGTGGTACTGTTGATAATGGACGGACACACTGGGTAGTACTGTTGATAATGGACAGACACACTGGGTAGTACTGTTGATAATGGACAGACACACTGGGGGTAGTACTGTTGATAATGGACAGACACTGGGGGTAGTACTGTTGATAATGGACAGACACATTGGGTAGTACTGTTGATAATGGACAGACACTGGGGGTGGAGGGAGAAGTCTGTGGTCAAATATGCTGAGTAATACAGCACCAGTCAAAGGTTTGGACCTTCTCATTGGACCACGACGGCCTGATTCACTCCTCCACTCCTCTCCTCTCATATTCTCTCCTCTCATATCCTCTCCTCTCATATCCTCTACTCCTCTCCTCTCATATCCTCTCCTCTCATATCCTCTCCTCTCTACTCCTCTCCTCTCATATCCTCTCCTCTCATATCCTCTACTCCTCTCCTCTCATATCATCTCCTCTCATATCATCTCCTCTCTACTCCTCTCCTCTCTACTCCTCTCCTCTCTACTCCTCTCCTCTCTACTCCTCTCCTCTCTACTCCTCTCCTCTCTACTCCTCTCCTCTCATATCCTCTCCTCTCATATCATCTCCTCTTTACTCCTCTCCTCTCTACTCCTCTCCTCTCTACTCCTCTCCTCTCTACTCCTCTCCTCTCTACTCCTCTCCTCTCTACTCCTCTCCTCTCTACTCCTCTCCTCTCTACACCTCTCCTCACCTCTCCTCTCATATCCTCTCCTCTACTCCTCTCCTCTCATATCCTCTCCTCTCTACTCCTCTCCTCTCATATCCTCTCCTCTCGTATCCTCTCCTCTCTACTCCTCTCCTCTCATATCCTCTCTACTCCTCTCCTCTCATATCCTCTCCTCTCATATCCTCTCTACTCCTCTCCTCTCTACTCCTCTCCTCTCTACTCCTCTCCTCTCATATCCTCTCCTCTACTCCTCTCCTCTCATATCCTCTCCTCTCTACTCCTCTCATATCCTCTACTCCTCTCCTCTCATATCCTCTCCTCTCTACTCCTCTCCTATCCTCTCATATCCTCTCTACTCCTCTCTACTCCTCTCTACTCCTCTCCTCTCATATCCTCTCCTCTACTCCTCTCCTCTCAAATCCTCTCCTCTCTACTCCTCTCCTCTCATATCCTCTACTCCTCTCCTCTCATATCCTCTCCTCTCTACTCCTCTCCTCTCTACTCCTCTCCTCTCCTCTCTACTCCTCTCCTCTCATATCCTCTCCTCTCATATCCTCTCCTCTCTACTCCTCTCCTCTCTACTCCTCTCCTCTCTACTCCTCTACTCCTCTCCTCTCTACTCCTCTCCTCTCTACTCCTCTCCTCTCTACACCTCTCCTCTCTACACCTCTCCTCTCATATCCTCTCCTCTACTCCTCTCCTCTCATATCCTCTCCTCTCATATCCTCTCCTCTCTACTCCTCTCTACTCCTCTCCTCTCTACTCCTCTCCTCTCTACTCCTCTCTACTCCTCTCCTCTCTACTCCTCTCCTCTCATATCCTCTCTACTCCTCTCCTCTCATATCCTCTCCTCTCATATCCTCTCTACTCCTCTCCTCTCTACTCCTCTCCTCTCATATCCTCTCCTCTCTACTCCTCTCCTCTCATATCCTCTACTCCTCTCTACTCCTCTCCTATCCTCTCATATCCTCTCTACTCCTCTCCGCTCTACTCCTCTCCTCTCATATCCTCTCCTCTACTCCTCTCATATCCTCTCCTCTCTACTCCTCTCCTCTCATATCCTCTACTCCTCTCCTCTCATATCCTCTCCTCTCTACTCCTCTCCTATCCTCTCATATCCTCTCTACTCCTCTCATATCCTCTCCTCTCTACTCCTCTCCTATCCTCTCATATCCTCTCTAATCCTCTCTTCTCATATCCTCTCCTCTCTACTCCTCTCCTATCCTCTCATATCCTCTCTACTCCTCTCCTCTCATATCCTCTCATATCCTCTCCTCTCATATCCTCTCCTCTCTACTCCTCTCCTATCCTCTCATATCCTCTCTACTCCTCTCCTCTCATATCCTCTCTACTTCTCTCCTCTCATATCCTCTCCTCTCTACTCCTCTCCTCTCATATCCTCTCCTCTCTACTCCTCTCCTCTCATATCCTCTCCTCTCTACTCCTCTCCTCTCATATCCTCTCCTCTCTACTCCTCTCCTCTCATATCCTCTCCTCTCTACTCCTCTCATATCCTCTCTACTTCTCTCCTCTCATATCCTCTCCTCTCTACTCCTCTCCTCTCATATCCTCTCCTCTCTACTCCTCTCCTCTCATATCCTCTCCTCTCTACTCCTCTCATATCCTCTCCTCTCTACTCCTCTCCTCTCCTCTCCTCTCCTCTCATATCCTCTCCTCTCTCCTCCTCTCCTCTCATATCCTCTCCTCTCATATCCTCTCCTCTCTACTCCTCTCCTCTCTACTCCTCTCCTCTCTACTCCTCTCCTCTCATATCCTCTCCTCTCTACTCCTCTCCTCTCATATCCTCTCCTCTCTACTCCTCTCCTCTCATACCCTCTCCTCTCTACTCCTCTCCTCTCTACTCCTCTCCTCTCATATCCTCTCCTCTCCTCTCATATCCTCTCCTCTCCTCTCATATCCTCTCCTCTTCTCCAACTGTGTAAGTTTTTCCACTCTGAAAAAGAAAGATCCTGAGGTCTCATCTCACACACACACACACAGTCATCTGTTCCACCATCTGGCATGAAAAAACACAACTCAGGACTTGAGAGCTTATCTAAGCACAGATGAAAGAGTAGACTCACAACAAAGTAGTGTAATGTACAGTCAGCAAGCTCTGTTTATTATGTCAGGTCTAATTCAGGCTAAAAACACATCTAGGCTTTCATCTACAGTGTAGAGGCTGCTGTATGGAGTTGTGTTACTGTAGGGGGGTTGATATGGTCATGCGAATCCTACTAGGATGGGAACATGCTCTCTGTGTGTGTGGCACAGTCTACAGTCTAAGCATCCTTAGATAGATGATTTGGAGGTTCATATTGGCCTATAATAACATGGGGTTCTTATATGATTGCTTGGTTGATAACGAGCTATCACTGTTTAGCTAAACAGAGCAAGAAATCTTCCATCACCTTTCCCCCTCTCTCTCACTCCTCCTCACCCCTTCCTCCTGTCTCACTTCCCCTATCTCTCACCCCTCCTGTCTCTCTTCCCATATCTCCCACCCCTTCCTCCTGTCTCATTTCCCCTATTTCTCACCCCTCCTCCTGTCTCACTTCCCCTATCTCTCACCCCTCCTCCTGTCTCACTTCCCCTATCTCTCACCCCTCCTCCTGTCTCACTTCCCCTATCTCTCACCCCTCCTCCTGTCTCACTTCCCCTATCTCTCACCCCTCCTGTCTCACTTCCCCTATCTATCACCCCTCCTCCTGTCTCACTTCCCCTATCTCTCACCCCTCCTCCTGTCTCACTTCCCCTCTCTCACCCCTCCTCCTGTCTCACTTCCCCTATCTCTCGCCCATCCTCACCCCTCCTCCTGTCTCACTTCCCCTATCTCTCGCCCATCCTCACCCCTTCCTCATGTCTCACTTCCCCTCTCTCACCCCTCCTCCTGTCTCACTTCCCCTATCTCTCACTCCTCCTCACCCCTTCCTCCTGTCTCACTTCCCCTCTCTCACCCCTTCCTCCTGTCTCACTTCCCCTATCTCTCACTCCTTCCTCCTGTCTCACTTCCCCTATCTCTCACCCCTTCCTCCTGTCTCACTTCCCCTATCTCTCACCCCTTCCTCCTGTCTCACTTCCCCTATCTCTCACCCCCTCCTCCTGTCTCACTTCCCCTATCTCTCACCCCTTCCTCCTGTCTCACTTCCCCTATCTCTCACCCCCTCCTCCTGTCTCACTTCCCCTATCTCTCACCCATCCTCACCCCTTCCTCCTGTCTCACTTCCCCTATCTCTCACCCCTTCCTCCTGTCTCACTTCCCCTATCTCTCACCCCTTCCTCCTGTCTCACTTCCCCTATCTCTCACTCCTTCCTCCTGTCTCACTTCCCCTATCTCTCACCCCTTCCTCCTGTCTCACTTCCCCTATCTCTCACCCCTTCCTCCTGTCTCACTTCCCCTATCTCTCACCCCCTCCTCCTGTCTCACTTCCCCTATCTCTCACCCATCCTCACCCCTTCCTCCTGTCTCACTTCCCCTATCTCTCACCCCTTCCTCCTGTCTCACTTCCCCTATCTCTCACCCCTTCCTCCTGTCTCACTTCCCCTATCTCTCACCCCTTCCTCCTGTCTCACTTCCCCTATCTCTCACCCCTCCTCCTGTCTCACTTCCCCTATCTCTCACCCCTCCTCACCCCTTCCTGTTAGACGTGGCCCTAACTCTATCACAGCCAGATGAAGAGGAGAGAGAGACAGGGTGCAGCTGAAAGCACCATACTACTGGGTGTGATGTAGTAGAGTGTAAGGGTCTGTAATACTGGTGTGATGTAGTAGAGTGTAAGGGTCTGTAATACTGGGTGTGATGTAGTAGAGTGTAAGGGTCTGTAATACTGGGTGTGATGTAGTAGAGTGTAAGGGTCTGTAATACTGGGTGTGATGTAGTAGAGTGTAAGGGTCTGTAATACTGGGTGTGATGTAGTAGAGTGTAAGGGTCTGTAATACTGGGTGTGATGTAGTAGTGTAAGGGTCTGTAATACTGGGTGTGATGTAGTAGAGTGTAAGGGTCTGTAATACTGGGTGTGATGTAGTAGAGTGTAAGGGTCTGTAATACTGGGTGTGATGTAGTAGAGTGTAAGGGTCTGTAATACTGGGTGTGATGTAGTAGAGTGTACGGGTCTGTAATACTGGTGTGATGTAGTAGAGTGTAAGGGTCTGTAATACTGGGTGTGATGTAGTAGAGTGTAAGGGTCTGTAATACTGGGTGTGATGTAGTAGAGTGTAAGGGTCTGTAATACTGGGTGTGATGTAGTAGAGTGTAAGGGTCTGTACTACTGGGTGTGATGTAGTAGAGTGTAAGGGTCTGTAATACTGGGTGTGATGTAGTAGAGTGTAAGGGTCTGTAATACTGGGTGTGATGTAGTAGAGTGTAAGGGTCTGTAATACTGGGTGTGATGTAGTAGAGTGTAAGGGTCTGTAATACTGGGTGTGATGTAGTAGAGTGTAAGGGTCTGTAATACTGGGTGTGATGTAGTAGAGTGTAAGGGTCTGTAATACTGGGTGTGATGTAGTAGAGTGTAAGGGTCTGTAATACTGGGTGTGATGTAGTAGAGTGTAAGGGTCTGTAATACTGGGTGTGATGTAGTAGAGTGTAAGGGTCTGTAATACTGGGTGTGATGTAGTAGAGTGTAAGGGTCTGTAATACTGGGTGTGATGTAGTAGAGTGTACGGGTCTGTAATACTGGGTGTGATGTAGTAGAGTGTAAGGGTCTGTAATACTGGGTGTGATGTAGTAGAGTGTACGGGTCTGTAATACTGGGTGTGATGTAGTAGAGTGTACGGGTCTGTAATACTGGGTGTGATGTAGTAGAGTGTAAGGGTCTGTACTACTGGGTGTGATGTAGTAGAGTGTAAGGGTCTGTAATACTGGGTGTGATGTAGTAGAGTGTAAGGGTCTGTAATACTGGGTGTGATGTAGTAGAGTGTAAGGGTCTGTAATACTGGGTGTGATGTAGTAGAGTGTAAGGGTCTGTAATACTGGGTGTGATGTAGTAGAGTGTAAGGGTCTGTAATACTGGGTGTGATGTAGTAGAGTGTACGGGTCTGTAATACTGGTGTGATGTAGTAGAGTGTAAGGGTCTGTAATACTGGTGTGATGTAGTAGAGTGTAAGGGTCTGTAATACTGGGTGTGATGTAGTAGAGTGTAAGGGTCTGTAATACTGGGTGTGATGTAGTAGAGTGTAAGGGTCTGTAATACTGGGTGTGATGTAGTAGAGTGTAAGGGTCTGTAATACTGGGTGTGATGTAGTAGAGTGTAAGGGTCTGTAATACTGGGTGTGATGTAGTAGAGTGTAAGGGTCTGTAATACTGGGTGTGATGTAGTAGAGTGTAAGGGTCTGTAATACTGGGTGTGATTTAGTAGAGTGTAAGGGTCTGTAATACTGGGTGTGATTTAGTAGAGTGTAAGGGTCTGTAATACTGGGTGTGATGTAGTAGAGTGTAAGGGTCTGTAATACTGGGTGTGATTTAGTAGAGTGTAAGGGTCTGTAATACTGGGTGTGATTTAGTAGAGTGTAAGGGTCTGTAATACTGGGTGTGATTTAGTAGAGTGTAAGGGTCTGTAATACTGGGTGTGATGTAGTAGAGTGTAAGGGTCTGTAATACTGGGTGTGATTTAGTAGAGTGTAAGGGTCTGTAATACTGGGTGTGATTTAGTAGAGTGTAAGGGTCTGTAATACTGGGTGTGATTTAGTAGAGTGTAAGGGTCTGTAATGAGGATAAATGAGACCTGTTATCGGACATGTTTTGTACAGAATGGAGTCGTTCCATTGAGCTGTTGATTGGTGCTCATTCAGACAAACAGGAGGACGTATGTGTATACACACCAGAGTGTGCATGCAGCCACACACACACACACACCACGACTTCCTCTCACACTCTTCTGAATGTGCGCATCATAGTCTGCTGTGGTTTGAACCCTGTGAACTGAGCTCCCACTTCACCATCAGTGAGCCAATGAACCATGCCCCATCACCTCTGTGAACCATCAGTCTAATTATAGATCCAATCTACATAGGTTCTGAAGGCCAAACATAGAGAATCTTAAAGATGTCTCTCCGCATACATTAAAATGAGCTGAGATTTCAGTCTGCTATCTGTCTGCACGCATAGTACAGACTCTGCCTCAGGCAAGAGGTAGGCTAGGGGTTCATGTAGGCTGTAGCATTGGGCGAGAGATAGCGATATCGTAGACAAGTAGAGAAAAAGATATTCACACACACACAGAGAAAATAACTGAGAATTGACCTGAGCACAGAGGCGAGTGAGTACCCCCGGTTGCCATGGGAACATGTGCAGCGACACAACTGATTAGTAGTCTCTTTGAAGATGAAGTGATGTGTGTATATTCTCCTAGGACCACTTGAGTCTAGCTGACCCATGGCCTCATTCCATTCAGTAGCAGTCATTAAAGTATGTTTACACACACACACACACACACACACACACACACACACACACACACACACACACACACACACACACACACACACACACACACACACACACACACACACACACACACACACACACACAAACACAGATGTAGCCTATAACACACAGTACCATATTTCAAAGAAAGGGTGTGAAATGGTTTACTCTAGATGAACTTCTAACCTAAAGTTCAGTCTTTGATGGTATAATGGTACCATCATTCTAAAGGTCTCCCTGACTGGATCATAACACAGACAACACCACTCCACACAGAGACATCAATCCTGCTCCCTGCAGAACACCCTCTGTCTGCATCCCAAATGGCACCCTCTTTCTCATAGGGCTCTAGTCAAAAGTAGTGCACTATATTGCTAACACTGCCTCAGTACTGAACTATTTATATCTTGAGAGGAGACGTGGAATACAATGGCATTGAGTTTGGGTAGTCGTGACTGGGAGAGTTTCAATGGCTGCTTCTCATACTAGTGTTTCTCTCTCTCTGGACTGGTCTCTCAAGGGGAATATCCCCCTGCTGCCCTCCCCCTTTCTCTCCTCCGTACCCCTCCATCTCTGTACCCCCGTCTCTGTCTCTTCCCCACCTCTCCTCTCAGTGAGGGATTGACAAGCATGTTGCTCCGCTGATTGATTGATTTACTTAATGGGGCGTGCCAGAAAAAGAGAGAGTGAGGAAGTGAAATCCCAGTGAGCAGAGCTAGACAGGCACCTTCCCCTCTACTGTGTAGAGAATGGCTGTCTCCCAAATGGCACCCTATTTATTATTTAGTGAACTACTTTTGACCAGGAACTATAGGGCTCTGGTCAGAAATAGTGCACTATATTATAAATAGTATGGGATCTGAGTCACACAAAATGACTGACACACAGGCATCCAGGGCTGGCATGCAGCATGATCAGCCCTCACATGAACTATATGTTTTTTATAGGCTGTCAGCAAAGCCTAGTACTATAAAACTAGGATCCACGCTGCTTCTGAAATAGTTTGACCCCTAGCCAGGGCTGCTGCTTCTGAAATAGTTTGACCCCTAGCCAGGGCCGCTGCTTCTGAAATAGTTTGACCCCTAGCCAGGGCTGCTGCTTCTGAAATAGTTTGACCCCTAGCCAGGGCTGCTGCTTCTGAAATAGTTTGACCCCTAGCCAGGGCTGCTGCTTCTGAAATAGTTTGACCCCTAGCCAGGGCTGCTGCTTCTGAAATAGTTTGACTCCTAGCCAGGGCTGCTGCTTCTGAAATAGTTTGACCCCTAGCCAGGTCTGCTGCTTCTGAAATAGTTTGACCCCTAGCCAGGGCCGCTGCTTCTGAAATAGTTTGACCCCTAGCCAGGGCTGCTGCTTCTGAAATAGTTTGACCCCTAGCCAGGGCTGCTGCTTCTGAAATAGTTTGACCCCTAGCCAGGGCTGCTGCTTCTGAAATAGTTTGACCCCTAGCCAGGGCTGCTGCTTCTGAAATAGTTTGACTCCTAGCCAGGGCTGCTGCTTCTGAAATAGTTTGACCCCTAGCCAGGGCTGCTGCTTCTGAAATAGTTTGACTCCTAGCCAGGGCTGCTGCTTCTGAAATAGTTTGACCCCTAGCCAGGGCTGCTGCTTCTGAAATAGTTTGACCCCTAGCCAGGGCTGCTGCTTCTGAAATAGTTTGACCCCTAGCCAGGGCTGCTGCTTCTGAAATAGTTTGACTCCTAGCCAGGGCTGCTGCTTCTGAAATAGTTTGACCCCTAGCCAGGCCTGCTGCTTCTGAAATAGTTTGACCCCTAGCCAGGGCCGCTGCTTCTGAAATAGTTTGACCCCTAGCCAGGGCTGCTGCTTCTGAAATAGTTTGACCCCTAGCCAGGGCTGCTGCTTCTGAAATAGTTTGACCCCTAGCCAGGGCTGCTGCTTCTGAAATAGTTTGACCCCTAGCCAGGGCTGCTGCTTCTGAAATAGTTTGACCCCTAGCCAGGGCTGCTGCTTCTGAAATAGTTTGACTCCTAGCCAGGGCTGCTGCTTCTGAAATAGTTTGACCCCTAGCCAGGCCTGCTGCTTCTGAAATAGTTTGACCCCTAGCCAGGGCCGCTGCTTCTGAAATAGTTTGACCCCTAGCCAGGGCTGCTGCTTCTGAAATAGTTTGACCCCTAGCCAGGGCTGCTGCTTCTGAAATAGTTTGACTCCTAGCCAGGGCTGCTGCTTCTGAAATAGTTTGACCCCTAGCCAGGGCTGCTGCTTCTGAAATAGTTTGACTCCTAGCCAGGGCTGCTGCTTCTGAAATAGTTTGACCCCTAGCCAGGGCTGCTGCTTCTGAAATAGTTTGACCCCTAGCCAGGGCTGCTGCTTCTGAAATAGTTTGACCCCTAGCCAGGGCTGCTGCTTCTGAAATAGTTTGACTCCTAGCCAGGGCTGCTGCTTCTGAAATAGTTTGACCCCTAGCCAGGCCTGCTGCTTCTGAAATAGTTTGACCCCTAGCCAGGGCCGCTGCTTCTGAAATAGTTTGACCCCTAGCCAGGGCTGCTGCTTCTGAAATAGTTTGACCCCTAGCCAGGGCTGCTGCTTCTGAAATAGTTTGACCCCTAGCCAGGGCTGCTGCTTCTGAAATAGTTTGACCCCTAGCCAGGGCTGCTGCTTCTGAAATAGTTTGACTCCTAGCCAGGGCTGCTGCTTCTGAAATAGTTTGACCCCTAGCCAGGGCTGCTGCTTCTGAAATAGTTTGACTCCTAGCCAGGGCTGCTGCTTCTGAAATAGTTTGACCCCTAGCCAGGGCTGCTGCTTCTGAAATAGTTTGACCCCTAGCCAGGGCTGCTGCTTCTGAAATAGTTTGACCCCTAGCCAGGGCTGCTGCTTCTGAAATAGTTTGACCCCTAGCCAGGGCTGCTGCTTCTGAAATAGTTTGACCCCTAGCCAGGGCCGCTGCTTCTGAAATAGTTTGACCCCTAGCCAGGGCTGCTGCTTCTGAAATAGTTTGACCCCTAGCCAGGGCTACTGCTTCTGAAATAGTTTGACCCCTAGCCAGGGCTGCTGCTTCTGAAATAGTTTGACCCCTAGCCAGGGCTACTGCTTCTGAAATAGTTTGACTCCTAGCCAGGGCTGCTGCTTCTGAAATAGTTTGACCCCTAGCCAGGCCTGCTGCTTCTGAAATAGTTTGACCCCTAGCCAGGGCCGCTGCTTCTGAAATAGTTTGACCCCTAGCCAGGGCTGCTGCTTCTGAAATAGTTTGACCCCTAGCCAGGGCTGCTGCTTCTGAAATAGTTTGACCCCTAGCCAGGGCTGCTGCTTCTGAAATAGTTTGACCCCTAGCCAGGGCTGCTGCTTCTGAAATAGTTTGACTCCTAGCCAGGGCTGCTGCTTCTGAAATAGTTTGACCCCTAGCCAGGGCTGCTGCTTCTGAAATAGTTTGACTCCTAGCCAGGGCTGCTGCTTCTGAAATAGTTTGACCCCTAGCCAGGGCTGCTGCTTCTGAAATAGTTTGACCCCTAGCCAGGGCTGCTGCTTCTGAAATAGTTTGACCCCTAGCCAGGGCTGCTGCTTCTGAAATAGTTTGACCCCTAGCCAGGGCCGCTGCTTCTGAAATAGTTTGACCCCTAGCCAGGGCTGCTGCTTCTGAAATAGTTTGACCCCTAGCCAGGGCTACTGCTTCTGAAATAGTTTGACCCCTAGCCAGGGCTGCTGCTTCTGAAATAGTTTGACCCCTAGCCAGGGCTACTGCTTCTGAAATAGTTTGACCCCTAGCCAGGGCTGCTGCTTCTGAAATAGTTTGACCCCTAGCCAGGGCTGCTGCTTCTGAAATAGTTTGACCCCTATCCAGGGCTGCTGCTTGTCTGAATACATCCTGGAGTGCCAACGCAACGCAAGCCAGTCGATGACAATGTGTGTCAGTGTTTGTGACTGGTGTGTGTGAACATCTACATAGAGGTGTGTGTGTGTGTGTGTGTGTGTGTGTGTGTGTGTGTGTGTGTGTGTGTGTGTGTGTGTGTGTGTGTGTGTGTGTGTACGTGTATAAATGCTCTATGTACATGTCAATGCATAATAAAACCTTGGCACACTCTACAGAGGACAGGGTCAGGTTGGCCTTGACCAGATCTGTTTGTTGGGTCTGCTGGGACGGACAGACAAAAGCAACAGATGTCAGAGGGAGGGGGACCCAGCTCCATGCAGGCAGCACCAGCTGTGCCCCATCCTGACTGGCAGTGAGCGGAGAGGTCTTGCTATAGCACACTGAGCAGATGAGGTGGCCAGAAACAACAACAAGACACGAACGCACACTCACACACACACTAGCACACGCACTCTACACACACTCACACACACACACACACACACTAGCACACGCACTCTACACACACACTCACACACACTAACACACGCACTCTACACACTCACACTAGCACACGCACTCTACAACACACACACTCACACTAGCAGCAGCACTCTACACACACACACTCTACACACTCACAATAGCACACGCACTCTACACAGACACACTCACTCACAGTAGCACACACACACACACACACAAACACACACTCACACTAGCACACACACACACACACACACACTCACAATAACACACGCACTCTACACACACACACACACACTCACACACACTAACACACGCACTCTACACACTCACACTAGCACACACACACACTCACAATAGCACACGCACTCTACACACACACACTCACACACACTAGCACATGCACTCTACACACTCACACACACACACACATACACACTCACACTAGCACACGCACTCTACACGCACACACACACACACTCACAATAGCACAGGCACTCTACACACACACTCACACTAACACACACACTCTAGACACACAAGCTACACACACGTACATTTGAATATTGTTGTATGGTGGTATTATAAATGTTGTGCTGCAGATATGTACTGGTGTAATGATTATGAATATGATGTACTGTTTAATTAAATGTTTTGTTTGTTTATTTTGTGATGTGCCTTAATGTGTCTGGACCCCAGGAGGAGTAAGAAGACTTGGCAGCAGCTAATGGGGATCCGTAATAAAATACTATACAAAAATACATACACTCACACTGTGATTTATTTTTATAACAATGTTACAGTATCATATATACGTACAGTACCAGTCAAACGTTTGGACACACCTACTCATTCCAGGGTTTTTCTTTATTTTTACTATTTTCTACATTGTAGAATAATAGTGAAGACATCAAAACTATGAAATAACACATATGGAATCATGTAGTAACCAAAAAAGTGTTAAACAAATGAAAATATATTTTACTTTTGAGATTCTTCAAAGTACCTTTTGCCTTGATGACAGCTTTGCACACTCTTGGCATTCCCTCAATCAGCGTCATGAGGTAGTCACCTGGAATGCATTTCAATTAACAGGTGTGCCTTGTTAAAAGTTAATTTGTAAAATTTCGTTCCTTCATAATGCATTTGAGCAAAAGCAGCAGCTACTCTTCCTGGGGTCCACACAAAACATGAAACATACATAACATCAATAGACAAGAACAGCTCAAGGACAGAACTGCATTAAAAAAAATAAAGGCACACGTAGCCTACATACTGTATCAATGCATACACACAAACTATCTAGGTCAAATAGGGGAGTGGCGTTGTGCCGTGAGGTATTGCTTTATCTGTTTTTTTTAAACCAGGTTTGCTGTTTATTTGAGCAATGTGAGATGGAAGGAAGTTCCATGCAATAAGGGCTCTATATAATACTGTACGCTTTCTTGAATTTGTTCTGGATTTGGGGACTGTGAAAAGACCTGCGTGTAAGTTGACTATGCAAACAATTTGGGATTTTCAACACATTAATGTTTCTTATAAAAAGAAGTGATGCAGTCAGTCTCTCAGAGAAGATAGCCCTATTTGGTAAAACACCAAGTCCATATTATGGCAAGAACAGCTCAAATAAGCAAAGAGAAATGACAGTCCATCATTACTTTAAGACGTGAAGGTCAGTCAATGCGGAACATTTCAAGAACAAAAACCATCAAGTGCTATGATGAAACTGGCTCTCATGAGGAACGCCACAGGAAAGGAAGACCCAGAGTTACGTCTTCTGCAGAGGATAAGTTCATTAGAATAACTGCATCTTAGATTACAGCCCAAATAAATGAGTTCAAATAACAGACACATCTCAACATCAACTGTTCAGAGGAGACTGGGTGAAATCAGGCCTTCATGGTTGAATTGCTGCAAAGAAACCACTACTAAAGGACACCAATAAGAAGAAGAGACTTGCTTGGGCCAAGAAACACGAGGAATGGACAACAGACCGTGGTAATCTGTCCTTTGGTCTGATGAGTCCAAATTTGACATTTTTGGTTCGAACTGGCAAGTCTTTGTGAGACGCAGAGTAGGTGAATGAATGATCTCCGCATGTGTTTTTCCCACCGTGAAGCATGGAGGAGGAGGTGTGGGGTGCTTTTCTGGTGACACTGTCAGTGATTTATTTAGAATTCAAGGCACACTTAACCAGCATGGCTACCACAGCATTCTGCAGCGATACGCCATCCTATTTGGTTTGTGCTTAGTAGGACTATCATTTGTTTTTCAAAACAAAACACACCTCCAGGCTATTTGACCAAGAAGGAGAGTGATGGAGTGCTTCATCAGATGACCTGGCCTCCACAATATCCCGACCTCAACCCAATTGAGATGGTTTGGGTTGAGTTGGACCGCAGAGTGTTGGAAAAGCAGCCAGCAAGTGCTCAGCATATGTAGGTACTCCTTCAAAACGTTGGAAAAGCATTCCAGGTGAAGCTGGTTGAGAGAATGCCAAGCGTGTGCAAAGCTGTCATCAAGGCAAATGGTGGCTACTTTGAAGAATATAAAATATATTTTTATTTGTTTAACACTTTTGGTTACTACATGATTCCATCTGTGTTTTTTCATAGTTTTGATGTTTTCACTAATATTCTACAATGTAGAAAATAGTAAAAACAATAAAAAATTAAGTTTAATGAGTAGGTGTGTCCAAACTTTTGACTGGTACTGTACATACAGCAAGACAAAATAGAATGAAGAAGACCTTCCTATGTAGAACAGTGTAAGGGTCAGCGGGCAGTAAATAAGAAAAGGATGCCTGCTCATGTTTTTCATTAGGCTACAGCAGCACCAACAGACAACGTTCAATCTGCTGTAGCCAATCTCTCATCTGCAGTATAGCCTCTGTCAGGTCTGCAGTATAGCCTCCGTCAGGTCTGCAGTATAGCCTCTGTCAGGTCTGCAGTATAGCCTCCGTCAGGTCTGCAGTATAGCCTCCGTCAGGTCTGCAGTATAGCCTCTGTCAGGTCTGCAGTATAGCCTCTGTCAGGTCTGCAGTATAGCCTCTGTCAGGTCTGCAGTATAGCCTCTGTCAGGTCTGCAGTATAGCCTCCGTCAGGTCTGTAGAACAGCCTCCGTCAGGTCTGTAGAATAGCCTCCGTCAGGTCTGCAGTATTGCCTCCGTCAGGTCTGCAGTATAGCCTCCGTCAGGTCTGCAGTATAGCATCCGTCAGGTCTGCAGTATAGCCTTCGTCAGGTCTGCAGTATTGCCTCCGTCAGGTCTGCAGTATAGCCTCCGTCAGGTCTGCAGTATTGCCTCCGTCAGGTCTGCAGTATTGCCTCCGTCAGGTCTGCAGTATTGCCTCCGTCAGGTCTGCAGTATAGCATCCGTCAGGTCTGCAGTATAGCCTTCGTCAGGTCTGCAGTATTGCCTCCGTCAGGTCTGCAGTATAGCCTCCGTCAGGTCTGCAGTATAGCCTCCGTCAGGTCTGCAGTATAGCCTCCGTCAGGTCTGCAGTATAGCCTTCGTCAGGTCTGCAGTATTGCCTCCGTCAGGTCTGCAGTATAGCCTCCGTCAGGTCTGCAGTATTGCCTCCGTCAGGTCTGCAGTATTGCCTCCGTCAGGTCTGCAGTATTGCCTCCGTCAGGTCTGCAGTATTGCCTCCGTCAGGTCTGCAGTATAGCCTCCGTCAGGTATGCAGTATAGCCTCCGTCAGGTCTGCAGTATAGCCTCCGTCAGGTCTGCAGTATAGCCTCCGTCAGGTCTGCAGTATAGCTTCCGTCAGGTCAAATTAGCTGCAGTTTAGTTTCAAGGCTGACTTTCAACGAAACGTGTGGGCTTCAAAGTGAGGCGCTCTCTCTCTGTACTCAGAGTATCGGTAGATCAGTAGTTAATGTGTTACATGTGTCTGTGCTCAGAGTATCTGTAGCTCTCTAGTTAATGTGTTACATGTGTCTGTGCTACAGAGTATCTGTAGATCTGTAGTTAATGTGTTACATGTGTCTGCGCTGATCTATTATCTGCTGGTGTGATTGCTCGTCTGTTCTGTAAGGACACTCTGTATGATGGAGCTGTGTGAAGAACATTCCCATGCTGCCAGGCACCCACGCAGTGTCTGTGTGTCTGTGTGTGTGTGTGTGTGCGTATGTGTGCTGATTCCCACTCCTATCCTGTGTGTTCACACCTTGTCTGCCAGCTCAGTGGGCGAGTGGAGATCAGTGGGATATCTCATCTTCTCCTGCAGGGCTGTGATTAACTGGACCTTACCCCACTGACCCTCTGGCAGCACACGCGCGCGCATACACCGACACGCACACACACACACACGCGCATGCATGCACCGACGCTCATACACACTCGTGCACGCACCAACATGCACACACACACACACACACACACACACACGCGCGCGCGCCTTGCTACTCTTATTTTCAAATGTTTTATTTCTTTACTTACCTACACACACACACATACCTTTTTTTGCACTATTGGTTAGAGCCTGTAAGTAAGCATTTCACTGTAAGGTCTGTTGTATTCGGCGCACGTGACAAATTAACTTTGATTTGATTTGCTCGCACCGACACGCACACGCGCTGTTGAATCCTATCAACCATAGTTTGATGATACACAGTTCACATGAACTGTTTGTTTGTTTAACTGTTTGTTTGTTCTGTTTGTTTAACTCCGCCTCTGTTACCATCCAGCCCTCAATAAAAAGTCACAACAGTAACTTCTATCAGAATAGTTCATATTGTCACGTCCTGACCATAGTTCTTATGTGTGTTGCTTGTTTTAGTGTTGGTCAGGACGTGAGCTGGGTGGGCATTCTATGTTGTGTGTCTAGTTTGTCTGTTTCTGTGTTCGGCCTAATATGGTTCTCAATCAGAGGCAGCTGTCAATCGTTGTCCCTGATTGAGAATCATATATAGGTGGCTTGTTTTGTGTTGGGGATTTGTGGGTGGTTGTTTCCTGTCTCTGTGTTTTCTCTGCACCAGATAGGGCTGTATCGGTAAGCCACTTTTGTTATTTTGTATTTGTTAAGTGTTCACTGTTTATCGTTTAAATTAAAATCATGTTGAACACGAGCTACGCTGCGTCTTGGTCCGATCCCTGCTACACCTCCTCTTCAGACGAAGAGGAGGAAGGCTGCCGTTACAGAACCACCCACCAAACTCGGACCAAGCAGCGTGGCTACGGGCAGCAGCAGCAGCAGCGGCCCACTACACAGGACTCCTGGACATGGGAGGAAATTCTGGAGGGAAAAGGACACTGGGCTCACATTGGAGAATATCGCCGCTCTCGTGAAGAGATGGAGGCAGCTAAAGCCCAGGAGCGGTGGTATGAGGAGGCAGCACGGAAGCGTGGCTGGAAGCCCGAGAAGAAATCCCAAAAATGTCTTGGGGGGGGGGGCTAAAGGGTAGTGTGGCGAAGTCAGGTAGGAAACCTGCGCCCACTTCCCATGCTTACCGTGGAGAGCGGGAGTACGGGCAGACACCGTGTTATGCGGAAGAGCGCACGGTGTCTCCTGTACGTGTGCTTAGCCCGGTGCGGTACATTCCAGCTCCACGTATCGGCCGGGCTAGAGTGGGCATTGAGCCAGGTGCCATGAAGCCGGCTCAACGCGTCTGGTCTCCAGTGCGTCTCCTCGGGCCGGCATACATGGCACCAGCCTTACGCATGGTGTCCCCGGTTCGCCAACACAGCCCAGTGCCGGTTATTCCACCTCCCCGCACTGGTAGGGCTACGGGGAGCATTCAACCAGGTAAGGTTGGGCAGGCTCTGTGCTCAAGGGAGCCAGTACGCCTGCACGGTCCGGTATATCCGGCGCCACCTTCCCGCCCCAGCCCAGTACCACCAGTGCCTACACCACGCACCAGGCTTCCAGTGCGTCTCCAGAGCCCTGTTCCTCCTCCACGCACTCTCCCTGTGGTGCGTGTCTCCAGCCCAGTACCTCCAGACGAAGAGGAGGAAGGCTGCCGTTACACATATCATTAGAGAGTTGTTTCTTAAACTGTCTCAGAAGTCTTTGCGGTGGCTGCACTAGTTTGTCTTCTTTGATCATCTGCTGACGAGCTAAAGCTTGGCCCCCTAATAGGACTCCTCACGGCTGTCTTCTGACTGAAGTTCAGCTGGACTAATAGGACTCCTCACCGCTGTCTTCTGACTGAAGTTCAGCTGGACTAATAGGACTCCTCACCGCTGTCTTCTGACTGAAGATCAGCTGGACTAATAGGACTCCTCACCGCTGTCTTCTGACTGAAGTTCAGCTGGACTAATAGGACTCCTCACCGCTGTCTTCTGACTGAAGATCAGCTGGACTAATAGGACTCCTCACCGCTGTCTTCTGACTGAAGATCAGCTGGACTAATAGGACTCCTCACCGCTGTCTTCTGACTGAAGATCAGCTGGACTAATAGGACTCCTCACCGCTGTCTTCTGACTGAAGTTCATTTGGACTAATAGGCTACATCAACTACAGGGACAGGTAAATAGTTAGAACATTTAGGAACTGAGTTTGTCAAACAAACACCCAACCTGAAACCAGATCGTTAGGGCCCGCAGCTTAATTGACTATGGCCGTGATTCAAACAAACTGCAGTATGGCGACATCGCAATGCATTCGACTTTAAAATATCATTTATGTTTGTGTTGACATTCACAACGTTTATCAGATATGTGAATGCTGTGAACCTCAGGGAAATTGCAGCGAGATGTCAGTGCAGTGTGGTTTTGTATCAATCCCGGGCTATGAGTCTATTTAACTACTGACTGTATGAGGACGTGTACTGAACTTCAAACACAGTGTCATTTAATAGATGTAGAATTAAACCCATTAGGAAGCTGTGGTGGTGCTGTCTGTAGCTGGACATGTTCTCCACCAGGATATGTCACTGTGGTGGTGCTGTCTGTAGCTGGACATGTTCTCCACCAGGATATGTGACTGTGGTGGTGCTGTCTGTAGCTGGACATGTTCTCCACCAGGATATGTGACTGTGGTGGTGCTGTCTGTAGCTGGACATGTTCTCCACCAGGATATGTCACTGTGGTGGTGCTGTCTGTAGCTGGACATGTTCTCCACCAGGATATGTGACTGTGGTGGTGCTGTCTGTAGCTGGACATGTTCTCCACCAGGATATGTGACTGTGGTGGTGCTGTCTGTAGCTGGACATGTTCTCCACCAGGATATGTGACTGTGGTGGTGCTGTCTGTAGCTGGACATGTTCTCCACCAGGATATGTGACTGTGGTGGTGCTGTCTGTAGCTGGACATGTTCTCCACCAGGATATGTGACTGTGGTGGTGCTGTCTGTAGCTGGACATGTTCTCCACCAGGATATGTGACTGTGGTGGGGCTGTCTGTAGCTGGACATGTTTTCCACCAGGATATGTGACTGTGGGGGTAATTGAAAGCCATGTATCAGATAGCCAGCAGGTCAGTGACGGGTCACAGACTCTGGTATGGTTCCTCTCCTCAGTTCTGTGTGGGGCTGGATGAATGACCAGCCCATCTGACTCTCACTGCTCTTTAGCCATGACCCACAGCAGCCATGTGTGTAAAATGACTGAACTCAAATAGTGATATGGAGAAAGTGTGTGTGTGTGTGTGTGTGTGTGTGTGTGTGTGTGTGTGTGTGTGTGTGTGTGTGTGTGTGTGTGTGTGTGTGTGTGTGTGTGTGTGTGTGTGTGTGTGTGTGTGTGTGTGTGTGTGGGAAGAGAGAAAATAGCGAGAGTGTGTAGGCGTCTGTTTGTGTCTCTTCCTCTGTTTTATTTTCATCTGCAGAGAAACAGATCACCTGTTACTGTCAGGGCCCTCCACACAGACAGACCGAGGCAGGCAGGGAATCACGATGTCCGCCTACTCGCTGCACTTCAACACGCCGCTGATTTATCAGACGCCTCTTTTCTGCCCCCTCAGCCAATCAGAGCTCCTAATGAAGTCTCTCCCGACTACATAGTCACTGTGCTGTTCATCTATTCCATCCAGGCCCATAGGCACCACTCTATCACCAGCTTAGTTGTACCTGATTGAACACTGTGGGGCCGCTGATTAATATTCATCTTGATCTGTGTGTGGGGGGTGAGGTGTGTGTGTGATTGTGGGTGTGTGCGGTCTCTTTGGGGTCTCCTCCCCAGGTTTCTCCAGCTGTGTTGTACCACGTTCCCCCTGAGCGTCTCCTTGTCATTACTGCTGATTGGGCCAAATATGTTGACACCCAATTAGACAGCCCATATGCTGCTGGGAGGGGAGATGGAGTGTATCGTTCAGATGTGACTATTAGATATGTGGCAGGAATTGGATCTGTGAAATGTACAACAAAAATGTGTGGAATTGGAAGCAGTCCACACTCACGTTCACAGCAGCGGAGGCTGGTGAGGGGAGGACGGCTCATAATAATGTCTGGAATGGAGTCAATGGAATGGTAACCACCACATGGAAACCAGGTGTTTGATGTGTTTGATACCATTCCATTGACTCCATTCCAGCCATTATTATGCAGTATTACCATTCTCTATGAGCTCTGGTCATTGTAGTGGAATATATGCAATAGGGTCCCACTTCTCTGTTGTACTGCTAACCCTGTGTACATAGCATCATGATATTACTGTCAAGGACACACCATCGTTTTCAAAGGTAATTGTTTGGTTTCCATGACAACAAGAACCCTGTTCCTATACACAGGCCCTTGTCAATATAAGTGGAATGTAAAGAATGCATTGACCCTTGTGTATGAGATGAAAAATAGGTATATTTCTGTATAAGAAAAACGGACAAAAGACCCAGTTGGCTTACAAAGAAACAAGTGTTGCTCGTGAATGAAATGAACTGAATAGACATCTTGACTCTGCCGCTGTCTAGGCTAGTTGGCGTCTGTCTTCACTCTGTGTGGAGTGAGTGGAGACACCACTGACCTCAATAGAGCGGATTATATTAGCTATGTCTGTGCTTCTCAAATGGCACTACTTTTTACCAGAGAACTATGGGCCCAGGCAAAAAGCACGAGGCTCTGGACAAAACTAGGGCCCTATATGCCTCAAAGAAGATCTCAACCCACTGATTGGTTTGACATAAAGGTCAACACTGGTTCCTCAAACTCCCCTCCTGCCACCCAGTGAGTAAACATCCTGCTAATCATCCTAACCATCCTGCTAATCATCCTGCTAATCATCCTGATAACCATTCTGCTAATCATCCTGATAACCATCCTGCTAACCATTCTGCTAATCATCCTGATAACCATTCTGCTAATCATCCTGATAACCATCCTGCTAACCATTCTGCTAATCATCCTGATAACCATCCTGATAACCATCCTGATAACCATTCTGCTAATCATCCTGATAACCATTCTGCTAATCATCCTGATAACCATTCTGCTAATCATCCTGATAACCATCCTGATAACCATCCTGATAACCATTCTGCTAATCATCCTGATAATCATCCTGATAATCATCCTGATAACCATTCTGATAACCATCCTGCTAACCATCCTGCTAATCATCCTGCTAACCATCCTGCTAATCATCCTGATACTCATCCTGATACTCATCCTGATACTCATCCTGATAATAATCTACTATCCTCCCAGTCAATGACCTGTAATAGGTCTGTCTCACTGGTGTTAATGTTCTGTGATTGTGCGTGTGTGTGTTTTAACAGTGCAGGTTAGACAGCCATGACCCAGGGGCATCGTGGGGGTTGGAGTTTTCCTTCCCAGTGGCAGGATTCCCAGATGGGATACAGTGGCCCTGTAATAATTTTCAACTGTCCCCCGGTTTTCTGTAATTAGTTTCTGTCAGGAGTCGGTCATCACTCTTATGGACCGTAGGGAATGTCTGGGGTCTAACAAAAGCTGGGAAGTGTGTATGTGTTTTTTGTCACGAGCCTGACTAGGTCTCACAGAGGGCGATTTATATTTATTGTGTGTGCGTGTACGTGTACAGTATATGGTCCATGTCTCTCACACACACACACACAATCACACACACATCACACATGCCAGTCACAAACACTGACACACATTGTCATCGACTGGCTTGCGTTGCGTTGGCACTCCAGGATGTATTCAGGCAAGCAGCAGCCCTGGCTAGGGGTCAAACTATTTCAGAAGCAGCGTGGAAATGTAACTTGACTACTGACAGGCCTGCACTTCAGTTCCACTGTGTGGTGCGACACCGATTGGAGTCCCCCTGGGGCTGTCTGTTATTCAGATTGAGTCAAGAAACAAAGAAAACACACACACACAGGGCCTTCATTTCATTTAGATATAACTAAGACACATGGGTTTTCAGGACACTGTGAGAATATCATTTGGGTGAAAATTAACAATAGAAAAGGCAGAGTGTGCTTAGCTATAGGCTGCGTCTGAAATGGCACCCTATTCCCTATGAAGTGCACTCCTACCTCTCTAGTGAGTTATCTCCTATTAGGATCATCCTCTGGCCTTAAGCTCCAATCTGTCGTGCATTATTAACCCAGCACCCGCTCAGCCCAGCTCATAATGAAGGGAGGGGAGGGGAGGGGAGAAGAGAGAAAGAAAAGGTCTAAGAACTGGGTTTGTTTTCAGCTTGTTTTTCATGTTGCTGGTCTTTGATTATTTCTTATTAATGATGGGGGAGAAATAGATACTGTTACATATCGGGATATTATTTTTCACGATTTTTCATATTTTGACAATATCGCAATATTCTTTTAGAGCTAGTTGACTGTATCTGCACCATCTCTTTTTAAATGGGGAGCCAATTAGTTTTCAGCACTTTTATTTCCATGACAACTTGTTTTCTCAGGGCTCTCTCTGCAGCAGCATTGAACTACAATACATATAGAATCGTGGGAATCGCAATACATGTCGCATCGGCACCACAGTTAGGCCATACATCATCTTCAGTGGACAGATCATGTAGACTGAAGAATCTGCCAGGACTGAATGGGGTGCGTGAGATAACGAGCAGCATTACTTCCATTTTGGGGTTTTCATCACTGGTTATTTGGACTTATCAGGATTGGGCGAAGGCGGGGCTTAAACTGCTTCGCACGAGTTCCCACATGGATCTAAAGGGGGAGGGGCTTGGCTGAGTTTCCTTTGCGAGGTTGGGGACTACGTTTTTGACGGAACTCTCAATATCTAACACGAATGAGTACAGATGTTAATCACGCAGCTGACAAAATCACCCAATATTTAACTTCTGGGTTAACAGATTAGGCCGTGTGTGTGTCTACATCAGGCCTGCATCCCAGGTTACCCAGAGAGACATAGCCGTACCTTACAGTAAGAGGACCCTGTAGGCAGGGGTACGGTAGGGTGAGGGTAAGCTCTTACATTCTTTCCACTAAAAGTCTTGTGACAGATCACCTGCGTTGTGGGTAATGCGTTTCAAAAGTAACGTGTTACGTAATCAGATTACTTTTATGTGTAACGGAGTAAAGTAACGTGTTACGTAATCAGATTACTTTTATGTGTAACGGAGTAAAGTAACGTGTTACGTAATCAGATTACTTTTATGTGTAACGGAGTAAAGTAACGTGTTACGTAATCAGATTACTTTTATGTGTAACGGAGTAAAGTAACGTGTTACGTAATCAGATTACTTTTATGTGTAACGGAGTAAAGTAACGTGTTACGTAATCAGATTACTTTTATGTGTAACGGAGTAAAGTAACGTGTTACGTAATCAGATTACGTTTACGTGTAACGGAGTAAAGTAACGCGTGACTTTTTCTCTACCGGCCGTGTGTTTCCATGATCCGACTTGTTTCCACATTTAGTTCAGGAGGTAAGAAAGGCTGTTTGGAGAAATGTCATGACAGCTGCTGTCCGTAGAGATGTATAGAGCACACACCTTTGATCTTTGCCGTTGTGGCTCAGTTGTTAGAGCATGGCGCTTGTGTTCAATTCCCACGGGGGACCAGTAAGAACATGTTTTACGACTGTAAGTCGCTCTGGATAAGAGTGTCTGCTAAATGACTCAAATTAAAATGTTCAAAAATAAATACAACTTTTGACCAGGGTCCATAGGGGCTTGTAAGGATGTAAGGAATAGGGTGCCATTTGGGACACCCCCTCAGTCACTGCATAGCCTTGCCAGTGAGATGATAACATCCAGTCAGAGGCTAACTCTCACCCTGTGGTTCACTCATCTGAGTCTAATGTTGACTGTTTACTCACAACCGGCCAACTGTCTCCCTCTGTTGTTACATTCAGTCAACACCCCTCCCACCTGTCTCCTCCTCTGTTGTTACATTCAGTCAACACCCCTCCCACCTGTCTCCTCCTCTGTTGTTACATTCAGTCAACACCCCTCCCACCTGTCTCCTCCTCTGTTGTTACACTCAGTCAACACCCCTCCCACCTGTCTCCTCCTCTGTTGTTACATTCAGTCAACACCCCTCCCACCTGTCTCCTCCTCTGTTGTTACATTCAGTCAACACCCCTCCCACCTGTCTCCTCCTCTGTTGTTACATTCAGTCAACACCCCTCCCACCTGTCTCCTCCTCTGTTATTACCACTCAGTCAACACCCCTCCCACCTGTCTCCTCCTCTGTTATTACCACTCAGTCAACACCCCTCCCACCTGTCTCCTCCTCTGTTGTTACATTCAGTCAACACCCCTCCCACCTGTCTCCTCCTCTGTTATTACCACTCAGTCAACACCCCTCCCACCTGTCTCCTCCTCTGTTATTACCACTCAGTCAACACTCCTCCCACCTGTCTCCTCCTCTGTTATTACCACTCAGTCAACACTCCTCCCACCTGTCTCCTCCTCTGTTATTACATTCAGTCAACACCCCTCCCACCTGTCTCCTCCTCTGTTATTACATTCAGTCAACACCCCTCCCACCTGTCTCCTCCTCTGTTGTTACATTCAGTCAACACCCCTCCCACCTGTCTCCTCCTCTGTTATTACCACTCAGTCAACACCCCTCCCACCTGTCTACTCCTCTGTTATTACATTCAGTCAACACCCCTCCCACCTGTCTCCTCCTCTGTTATTACATTCAGTCAACACCCCTCCCACCTGTCTCCTCCTCTGTTATTACCATTCAGTCAACACTCCTCCCACCTGTCTCCTCCTCTGTTGTTACACTCAGTCAACACCCCTCCCACCTGTCTCCTTCTCTGTTGTTACATTCAGTCAACACCCCTCCCACCTGTCTCCCTCCTCTGTTGTTACCATCCAGTCAACACCCCTCCCACCTGTCTCCTCCTCTGTTGTTACATTCAGTCAACACCCCTCCCACCTGTCTCCTCCTCTGTTATTACCATTCAGTCAACACCCCTCCCACCTGTCTCCTCCTCTGTTGTTACCATTCAGTCAACACCCTTCCCACCTGTCTCCTCCTCTGTTATTACATTCAGTCAACACCCCTCTCACCTGTCTCCTCCTCTGTTGTTACATTCAGTCAACACCCCTCCCACCTGTCTCCTCCTCTGTTATTACCATTCAGTCAACACCCCTCCCACCTGTCTCCCTCCTCTATTGTTACATTCAGTCTTTCTATTCTGTTCTCTCTCCTCTCTACTTGTCTTTCTATTCTGCGTCTCTCCTCTCTACTTGTCTTTCTATTCTGCGTCTCTCCTCTCTACTTGTCTTTCTATTCTGTCTCTCCTCTCTACTTGTCTTTCTATTCTGTGTCTCTCCTCTCTACTTGTCTTTCTATTCTGTGTCTCTCCTCTCTACTTGTCTTTCTATTCTGTGTCTCTCCTCTCTACTTGTCTTTCTATTCTGCGTCTCTCCTCTCTACTTGTCTTTCTATTCTGTGTCTCTCCTCTCTACTTGTCTTTCTATTCTGCGTCTCTCCTCTCTACTTGTCTTTCTATTCTGTGTCTCTCCTCTCTACTTGTCTTTCTATTCTGCGTCTCTCCTCTCTACTTGTCTTTCTATTCTGCGTCTCTCCTCTCTACTTGTCTTTCTATTCTGCGTCTCTCCTCTCTACTTGTCTTTCTATTCTGTGTCTCTCCTCTCTACTTGTCTTTCTATTCTGCGTCTCTCCTCTCTACTTGTCTTTCTATTCTGTGTGTCTCCTCTCTACTTTCTATTCTGCGTCTCTCCTCTACTTGTCTTTCTATTCTGTCTCTCCTCTCTACTTGTCTTTCTATTCTGTCTCTCCTCTCTACTTGTCTTTCTATTCCGCGTCTCTCCTCTCTACTTGTCTTTCTATTCTGTCTCTCCTCTCTACTTGTCTTTCTATTCTGTCTCTCCTCTCTACTTGTCTTTCTATTCTGCGTCTCTCCTCTACTTGTCTTTCTATTCTGTGTCTCCTCTCTACTTGTCTTTCTATTCTGCGTCTCTCCTCTCTACTTGTCTTTCTTTTCTGCGTCTCTCCTCTCTACTTGTCTTTCTATTCTGTGTCTCTCCTCTCTACTTGTCTTTCTATTCTGCGTCTCTCCTCTCTACTTGTCTTTCTATTCTGTGTCTCTCCTCTCTACTTGTCTTTCTATTCTGCGTCTCTCCTCTCTACTTGTCTTTCTATTCTGCGTCTCTCCTCTCTACTTGTCTTTCTATTCTGCGTCTCCTCTCTACTTGTCTTTCTATTCTGTGTCTCCTCTCTACTTGTCTTTCTATTCCGTCTCTCCTCTCTACTTGTCTTTCTATTCTGCGTCTCTCCTCTCTACTTGTTTTCTATTCTGCGTCTCTCCTCTCTACTTGTCTTTCTATTCTGCGTCTCCTCTCTACTTGTCTTTCTATTCTGTCTCTCCTCTCTACTTGTCTTTCTATTCTGTGTCTCTCCTCTCTACTTGTCTTTCTATTCTGTCTCTCCTCTCTGCTTGTCTTTCTATTCTGTGTCTCTCCTCTCTACTTGTCTTTCTATTCTGTGTCTCTCCTCTCTACTTGTCTTTCTATTCTGTCTCTCCTCTCTACTTGTCTTTCTATTCTGTGTCTCCTCTCTACTTGTCTTTCTATTCTGCGTCTCTCCTCTCTACTTGTCTTTCTATTCTGCGTCTCTCCTCTCTACTTGTCTTTCTATTCTGCGTCTCTCCTCTCTACTTGTCTTTCTATTCTGCGTCTCTCCTCTCTACTTGTCTTTCTATTCTGCGTCTCTCCTCTCTACTTGTCTTTCTATTCTGCGTCTCTCCTCTCTACTTGTCTTTCTATTCTGTGTCTCCTCTCTACTTGTCTTTCTATTCTGCGTCTCTCCTCTCTACTTGTCTTTCTATTCCGTCTCTCCTCTCTACTTGTCTTTCTATTCTGTGTCTCTCCTCTCTACTTGTCTTTCTATTCTGCGTCTCTCCTCTCTACTTGTTTTCTATTCTGCGTCTCTCCTCTCTACTTGTCTTTCTATTCTGTGTCTCCTCTCTACTTGTCTTTCTATTCTGTCTCTCCTCTCTACTTGTCTTTCTATTCCGTCTCTCCTCTCTACTTGTCTTTCTATTCTGCGTCTCTCCTCTCTACTTGTCTTTCTATTCTGCGTCTCTCCTCTCTACTTGTTTTCTATTCTGCGTCTCTCCTCTCTACTTGTCTTTCTATTCTGTGTCTCTCCTCTCTACTTGTCTTTCTATTCTGTGTCTCTCCTCTACTTGTCTTTCTATTCTGCGTCTCTCCTCTCTACTTGTCTTTCTATTCTGTCTCTCCTCTCTACTTGTCTTTCTATTCTGCGTCTCCTCTCTACTTGTCTTTCTATTCCGTATCTCTCCTCTCTACTTGTCTTTCTATTCTGCGTCTCTCCTCTCTACTTGTTTTCTATTCTGCGTCTCTCCTCTCTACTTGTCTTTCTATTCTGCGTCTCCTCTCTACTTGTCTTTCTATTCTGTCTCTCCTCTCTACTTGTCTTTCTATTCTGTGTCTCTCCTCTCTACTTGTCTTTCTATTCTGTCTCTCCTCTCTGCTTGTCTTTCTATTCTGTGTCTCTCCTCTCTACTTGTCTTTCTATTCTGTGTCTCTCCTCTCTACTTGTCTTTCTATTCTGCGTCTCCTCTCTACTTGTCTTTCTATTCTGTGTCTCTCCGCTCTACTTGTCTTTCTATTCTGTGTCTCTCCTCTCTACTTGTCTTTCTATTCTGTCTCTCCTCTCTACTTGTCTTTCTATTCTGTGTCTCCTCTCTACTTGTCTTTCTATTCTGTGTCTCTCCTCTCTACTTGTCTTTCTATTCTGTGTCTCCTCTCTACTTGTCTTTCTATTCTGCGTCTCTCCTCTCTACTTGTCTTTCTATTCTGCGTCTCTCCTCTCTACTTGTCTTTCTATTCTGCGTCTCTCCTCTCTACTTGTCTTTCTATTCTGCGTCTCTCCTCTCTACTTGTCTTTCTATTCTGCGTCTCTCCTCTCTACTTGTCTTTCTATTCTGCGTCTCTCCTCTCTACTTTTCTTTCTATTCTGCGTCTCTCCTCTCTACTTGTCTTTCTATTCTGTGTCTCCTCTCTACTTGTCTTTCTATTCTGCGTCTCTCCTCTCTACTTGTCTTTCTATTCTGTGTCTCTCCGCTCTACTTGTCTTTCTATTCTGTGTCTCTCCTCTCTACTTGTCTTTCTATTCTGTCTCTCCTCTCTACTTGTCTTTCTATTCTGTGTCTCCTCTCTACTTGTCTTTCTATTCTGTGTCTCTCCTCTCTACTTGTCTTTCTATTCTGTGTCTCCTCTCTACTTGTCTTTCTATTCTGCGTCTCTCCTCTCTACTTGTCTTTCTATTCTGCGTCTCTCCTCTCTACTTGTCTTTCTATTCTGCGTCTCTCCTCTCTACTTGTCTTTCTATTCTGCGTCTCTCCTCTCTACTTGTCTTTCTATTCTGCGTCTCTCCTCTCTACTTGTCTTTCTATTCTGCGTCTCTCCTCTCTACTTTTCTTTCTCTTCTGCGTCTCTCCTCTCTACTTGTCTTTCTATTCTGTGTCTCCTCTCTACTTGTCTTTCTATTCTGCGTCTCTCCTCTCTACTTGTCTTTCTATTCTGCGTCTCTCCTCTCTACTTGTCTTTCTATTCTGCGTCTCTCCTCTCTACTTGTCTTTCTATTCTGCGTCTCTCCTCTCTACTTGTCTTTCTATTCTGCGTCTCTCCTCTCTACTTGTCTTTCTATTCTGCGTCTCTCCTCTCTACTTGTCTTTCTATTCTGCGTCTCTCCTCTCTACTTGTCTTTCTATTCTGCGTCTCTCCTCTCTACTTGTCTTTCTATTCTGCGTCTCTCCTCTCTACTTGTCTTTCTATTCTGCGTCTCTCCTCTCTACTTGTCTTTCTATTCTGCGTCTCTCCTCTCTACTTGTCTTTCTATTCTGCGTCTCTCCTCTCTACTTGTCTTTCTATTCTGCGTCTCTCCTCTCTACTTGTCTTTCTATTCTGCGTCTCTCCTCTCTACTTGTCTTTCTATTCTGCGTCTCTCCTCTCTACTTGTCTTTCTATTCTGCGTCTCTCTTCTCTACTTGTCTTTCTATTCTGCGTCTCTCCTCTCTACTTGTCTTTCTATTCTGTGTCTCTCCTCTCTACTTGTCTTTCTATTCTGTGTCTCCTCTCTACTTGTCTTTCTACTCTGTGTCTCGTTCCTTCTCCTTCTTTCTCTCTCAACTTCTCCGTCTCTCTGTCTCTGCCATGTGGCATTGATCCCTTGAACTCTTTAAACCCCCCCTCACCAGTTCACTATGCTCTAAAACACACACACACACACACACACACACACACACACACACACACACACACACACACACACACACACACACACACACACACACACAGCACTCTCAGCAGTTTAGACTAGATACATCACACCCACCTCTTAACAATATTCTAGCTTTTAAATGGAGCCCTAGACAGAGAAAGACAGACACAGAGAGAGTGAGAGGAAGGGAGAGTGGGAGAGAGAGTGTAAGAGATGGAGGAATTGAAAGGGTGAATGAGGGGAAAGGGGAGGAGGAGATGGTGGAGAGGGAGAGAAGAAGAGGGTGAGAGAGAGTGTTAACATCTAAGGTTCATGAACAGTGATTGTAGAAATCAGGGCAGCAGTAGTGAGATGGGACCAGCCCTCACTACCTCTCCCCCGCTGAGTGGCCTACAGAGAGTTAAACATACGGTACAGATCTCTCCCTGCATGTCTCACTACCTCTCTCTCTCTCTCTCTCTCTGTCCCTCTCCCCCTTTCATCTCCTCCAGTACAGTACACTCCTCACCACATTCATCATGGAATCGGTTCCCACAGAAGCCCAGACAAGGAGAGACATTGCTGCACTACAGCCGATACCAATAGAGACATATAGCCTTGCTTATGTAACATGAAAGCAGTGGCTGATTTCTTGTTGAGTGAAATGATGTCTGCTGATGTGGAAAGACTTTCGGGGGTTGTGTTAACAGGAAACGTTTGGCAAATAGCTCACCTTTCTTCTATGATGTACACCGTTTCTATTTGGATTCCAATGGATAACAAGTTGTGATGATTGCCATTCAGAAGTCAGACGTACTTGGGTTGAGAGGGAGGGGATAAAAGAGAGAGGGAGAGAGGAGACTGAAAGAGAGACAGAAATCAATATAACTTGATATTTATCTTATCCATCAAGCTGCAGCACGCTTGATGCTGTCTGAGGGTTGTGTAAGGGTTTGGAGGATGGGCTAATGATCCAGAGAGAGAGATGCCACTGCATCAGAATAGGCTCTTGTTTTGTTATGTCCTTAAATTAAAATCAATGAACAATTGATCATAAAAAGTTAATGGACTAATGTAATCTCTAAGTCAGCCTTTAACCAGATGGATGTGTGTGTGTGTGTGTGTGTGTTTGTGTGTGTGTGTGTGTGTGTGTGTGTGTGTGTGTGTGTGTGTGTGTGTGTGTGTGTGTGTGTGTGTGTGTGTGTGTGTGTGTGTGTGTGTGTGTGTGTGTGTGTGTGTGTGTGTGTGTGTGTGTGTGTGTGTGTGAGTGAGATATGTAGAGAGAGTTGCAAAGGGAGGATAAATAAGGTAAGTATGAAAAGAGAGACAGACAGGCAGATGGACAGGGAGAGAGAGTGAGATTGTGTGTCTCCTCACTGTCTTCATTCTGCTGCCCTGCTGTTTCCCCTTCCACCTCTCTCTTCCCCCTCTCGCTCTCTTTCCCTGCCTCCACCTCTCTCTCCCCCTCCCCCCTCTCTATTAGTGTTGTCACGATACCAGAATTTTGACTTTGATACCAGGTTTAGTATCACGATGCTCGATACCACCACGATACCACAGCAAACAAAGAAGGTAGCCTATATCAGCCAAGTCCCAGAATGGCTCTTGATCCAGACAGATCAACTCAGCTACTGCTCTGTTCAATTGTTGGGCATCTTTAGAGTTCAATATCGCTACATTTGAATTGTTTTACAGCAACATCAGAGAAAGCATTAATGAATTAATTATACAATCAATTTGGCTTTGGTTTAACCAATCAACATAATAGTAATCATTTATTTGAATGGTTATTCTCTATTGATAAACTGGGTAAATCAAGATGTAGCCTTTTCACCATACAGGTGAATGCATATTCGAGTTATCGAGCTTATTTTGGCTAATTTCATGGGGCTACAAATACAATAACAAACGATCTGCTTCCGTTCCGTTTGGGACTTGTTTTATTGTACTGATCAACAACATTTGAATAGAAGTAGTTTATTTTATAAAAGTGAGCGCTGTCTCTTTAACCAGTAATGATGTAATACAGAAGACACCCTGCTATAAACACAGCCAGTCAGTTTGCTGAGGCAATATATCATCTTTGGCTGATGGACAGACGTGACAGAGAGACCTATTAAGTGAATGAATAACTTTTTTGATAGCAATCGGCTTTGAAATCAGCATATTTTACATATGGACATTGTTTTGCGATCAGTAATTAACAATTTCAACATTTCTACATGCCGTGTCGCATCATTCAAGTGTGTTAACTTCTGTACAACATAAGTGGGGAGCTAACATGATGCAGCCCAGACTCCCTGTACAGCATGCGTTGCGCGAGCGTTGCAAAATAATTTTAGAAATCCATGTTATTCAATTATTGCACCCACACTGCTCGCGCACGCCAACGAGCGTCTGCGTTGCCAAGGGCTAAAATAGAACCCCTTTCTATTTCTGACGCAGATTGCGCTGCAAGTCCTGCCTCTCCCATCTCCTCATTGGTTTATAGAAGCAGGTACCCACGTGCCATATCCTCATTGGTTATACCCACGTGGGTGATTGAAAGGCAAACTGTTTTGCCGGTTGTCGTGGTAATACTATGAAAGTGTAGATGCCAATCACCATATAAGTTCAAAGATGAAAAAGCCTGGAAGGAGGAGAGATGACTAGAAACGAATAGGTTGACCGTTTTATGTGTGGATTAATTGTCGGAGTAGAGGACCTTGTGCATTTCAGGTAAAATAACTCAATGTTTATATCCCAGGACAAATTAGCTAGCAACAGCAAGCTAGCTAAATAGGACAAATTAGCTAGCAAGTGCAAGCTAACTAGCTAAATTACCATACATGTTTAATGCTTTTCGACCTGTCCCCAAATTAATGTAAATGGTTCAGAGTTTGTTTTGATATTTTAACCTGCGTGTCGTGATCGCGTTTGGTGTAGGGGGACAAAATAAATGTATGCACGATGGCGCACGTGCGCAGCCGGTTTGGGTTCCGATCTGTGAGACACATTTGACAGAAGTATCGAAAGTAACAAAAATTGTAGTACCAAAATGTTTTTCATGTTCTAGTATCGAAAAAGTTATGTATTTGATACCATTCCACTTATTCCGCTCCAGCCATTACCTCGAGCTCGTCCTCCCCAATTAAGGTGCCATCAACCTTCTGCGCTGTATATCTCCCTCTGCCTTTCCATCCCTCCCCCTCTCTCTCCATCTCCCTCCCTCCCTCCCTCCCTCCCTCCCTCCCTCCCTCCCTCCCTCCCTCCCTCCCTCCCTCCCTCCCTCCCTCCCTCTCCATCACTCCCCCTCTCTCTCAATCTCCTTCCCTACCTACCTACCTCCTTCTCTCCCTCCCTTTCCATCCCTCCCCCTCTCCCTCCCTCCCTCCCTCCCTCCCTCCCTCCCTCCCTCCCTCCCTCCCTCCCTCCCTCCCTCCCTCCCTCCCTCCCTCCCTCCCTCTCCATCACTCCCCCTCTCTCTCAATCTCCTTCCCTACCTACCTACCTCCTTCTCTCCCTCCCTTTCCATCCCCCCTCTCTCCATCTCCTTCCCTACCTCCCTCTCTTCCTCCCTCTCCATCCCTCCCCCCTCTCTCCATCTCCTCCCCTACCTCCCTCTCCCCCCTCTCTCTCAATCTCCTTCCCTACCTACCTCCTTCTCTCCCTCCCTTTCCATCCCCCCTCTCTCCATCTCCTTCCCTACCTCCCTCTCCATCCCTCCCCCCTCTCTCAATCTCCTTCCCTACCTCCCTCTCTCCTTCCCTTTCCATCTTCCCTCTCTCCATCTCCTTCCCAACCTCCCTCTCTCCTTCCCTCTCCCTCCATCTCCTTCCTTCCTTCCCTACCTACCTATCTCCCACACTTTCCTCCCCCCATCTCAATCTCCTTCCCTACCTACCTATCTCCCACACTTTCCTCCCCCCATCTCAATCTCCCTCCATCTATCCCCCTTCATCTTCTCTCCCCCATCTCTCTCTAGTGTGCGTGCAAATGGAAACAGGCTTACACAAGTACACCTACTGGCAGGTTGCAGTGTAAACCAGCTGAGTGAACCGTCAATTATGTCATCTCTATTCAGACGATCTCCAGCCACATGTTAGCGGAGACAGGTATCAAGGAGAGGGTGGAGAGGGAGGGAGAGAGAGAGGGGGAGAGAGGGTGTGGGAGAGATGGAGGGAG
>NC_092086.1:29976179-30090452 GCF_045679555.1 Salvelinus alpinus
CTATGCAGAATATACTAGCATGTTAGCTAACTGGGGCTGAATCCACTCTATCATAGTCCCTATGCAGATTATACTAGCATGTTAGCTAACTGGGGCTGAATCCACTCTATCATAGTCCCTATGCAGAATATACTAGCATGTTAGCTAACTGGGGCTGAATCTACTCTATCATAGTCCCTATGCAGAATATACTAGCATGTTAGCTAACTGGGCTGAATCCACTCTATCATAGTCCCTATGCAGAATATACTAGCATGTTAGCTAACTGGGGCTGAATCCACTCTATCATAGTCCCTATGCAGAATATACTAGCATGTTAGCTAACTGGGGCTGAATCTACTCTATCATAGTCCCTATGCAGAATATACTAGCATGTTAGCTAACTGGGGCTGAATCCACTCTATCATAGTCCCTATGCAGAATATACTAGCATGTTAGCTAACTGGGGCTGAATCCACTCTATCATAGTCCCTATGCAGAATATACTAGCATGTTAGCTAACTGGGCTGAATCCACTCTATCATAGTCCCTATGCAGAATATACTAGCATGTTAGCTAACTGGGGCTGAATCCACTCTATCATAGTCCCTATGCAGAATATACTAGCATGTTAGCTAACTGGGGCTGAATCTACTCTATCATAGTCCCTATGCAGAATATACTAGCATGTTAGCTAACTGGGCTGAATCCACTCTATCATAGTCCCTATGCAGAATATACTAGCATGTTAGCTAACTGGGGCTGAATCCACTCTATCATAGTCCCTATGCAGAATATACTAGCATGTTAGCTAACTGGGGCTGAATCCACTCTATCATAGTCCCTATGCAGAATATACTAGCATGTTAGCTAACTGGGGCTGAATCCACTCTATCATAGTCCCTATGCAGAATATACTAGCATGTTAGCTAACTGGGGCTGAATCCACTCTATCATAGTCCCTATGCAGATTATACTAGCATGTTAGCTAACTGGGGCTGAATCCACTCTATCATAGTCCCTATGCAGAATATACTAGCATGTTAGCTAACTGGGGCTGAATCCACTCTATCATAGTCCCTATGCAGAATATACTAGCATGTTAGCTAACTGGGGCTGAATCCACTCTATCATAGTCCCTATGCAGAATATACTAGCATGTTAGCTAACTGGGGCTGAATCCACTCTATCATAGTCCCTATGCAGATTATACTAGCATGTTAGCTAACTGGGGCTGAATCCTCTCTATCATAGTCCCTATGCAGAATATACTAGCATGTTAGCTAACTGGGGCTGAATCCACTCTATCATAGTCCCTATGCAGATTATACTAGCATGTTAGCTAACTGGGGCTGAATCCACTCTATCATAGTCCCTATGCAGATTATACTAGCATGTTAGCTAACTGGGCTGAATCCACTCTATCATAGTCCCTATGCAGATTATACTAGCATGTTAGCTAACTGGTGCTGAATCCACTCTATCATAGTCCCTATGCAGAATATACTAGCATGTTAGCTAACTTGGGCTGAATCCACTCTATCATAGTCCCTATGCAGAATATACTAGCATGTTAGCTAACTGGTGCTGAATCCACTCTATCATAGTCCCTATGCAGAATATACTAGCATGTTAGCTAACTGGTGCTGAATCCACTCTATCATAGTCCCTATGCAGAATATACTAGCATGTTAGCTAACTGGGGCTGAATCCACTCTATCATAGTCCCTATGCAGAATATACTAGCATGTTAGCTAACTGGGCTGAATCCACTCTATCATAGTCCCTATGCAGAATATACTAGCATGTTAGCTAACTGGGCTGAATCCACTCTATCATAGTCCCTATGCAGAATATACTAGAATGTTAGCTAACTGGGCTGAATCCACTCTATCATAGTCCCTATGCAGAATATACTAGCATGTTAGCTAACTGGGCTGAATCCACTCTATCATAGTCCCTATGCAGAATATACTAGCATGTTAGCTAACTGGGGCTGAATCCACTCTATCATAGTCCCTATGCAGAATATACTAGCATGTTAGCTAACTGGGGCTGAATCCACTCTATCATAGTCCCTATGCAGAATATACTAGCATGTTAGCTAACTGGGGCTGAATCCACTCTATCATAGTCCCTATGCAGATTATACTAGCATGTTAGCTAACTGGGGCTGAATCCACTCTATCATAGTCCCTATGCAGAATATACTAGCATGTTAGCTAACTGGGGCTGAATCCACTCTATCATAGTCCCTATGCAGAATATACTAGCATGTTAGCTAACTGGGCTGAATCCACTCTATCATAGTCCCTATGCAGAATATACTAGCATGTTAGCTAACTGGGGCTGAATCTACTCTATCATAGTCCCTATGCAGAATATACTAGCATGTTAGCTAACTGGGGCTGAATCTACTCTATCATAGTCCCTATGCAGATTATACTAGCATGTTAGCTAACTGGGGCTGAATCTACTCTATCATAGTCCCTATGCAGAATATACTAGCATGTTAGCTAACTGGGGCTGAATCTACTCTATCATAGTCCCTATGCAGATTATACTAGCATGTTAGCTAACTGGGGCTGAATCCGCTCTATCATAGTCCCTATGCAGAATATACTAGCATGTTAGCTAACTGGGGCTGAATCTACTCTATCATAGTCCCTATGCAGATTATACTAGCATGTTAGCTAACTGGGGCTGAATCCACTCTATCATAGTCCCTATGCAGAATATACTAGCATGTTAGCTAACTGGGCTGAATCCACTCTATCATAGTCCCTATGCAGAATATACTAGCATGTTAGCTAACTGGGGCTGAATCCACTCTATCATAGTCCCTATGCAGAATATACTAGCATGTTAGCTAACTGGGGCTGAATCCACTCTATCATAGTCCCTATGCAGAATATACTAGCATGTTAGCTAACTGGGGCTGAATCCACTCTATCATAGTCCCTATGCAGATTATACTAGCATGTTAGCTAACTGGGGCTGAATCCACTCTATCATAGTCCCTATGCAGAATATACTAGCATGTTAGCTAACTGGGGCTGAATCCACTCTATCATAGTCCCTATGCAGAATATACTAGCATGTTAGCTAACTGGGCTGAATCCACTCTATCATAGTCCCTATGCAGAATATACTAGCATGTTAGCTAACTGGGGCTGAATCTACTCTATCATAGTCCCTATGCAGAATATACTAGCATGTTAGCTAACTGGGGCTGAATCTACTCTATCATAGTCCCTATGCAGATTATACTAGCATGTTAGCTAACTGGGGCTGAATCTACTCTATCATAGTCCCTATGCAGAATATACTAGCATGTTAGCTAACTGGGGCTGAATCTACTCTATCATAGTCCCTATGCAGATTATACTAGCATGTTAGCTAACTGGGGCTGAATCCGCTCTATCATAGTCCCTATGCAGAATATACTAGCATGTTAGCTAACTGGGGCTGAATCTACTCTATCATAGTCCCTATGCAGATTATACTAGCATGTTAGCTAACTGGGGCTGAATCCACTCTATCATAGTCCCTATGCAGAATATACTAGCATGTTAGCTAACTGGGGCTGAATCCACTCTATCATAGTCCCTATGCAGAATATACTAGCATGTTAGCTAACTGGGGCTGAATCCACTCTATCATAGTCCCTATGCAGATTATACTAGCATGTTAGCTAACTGGGGCTGAATCCACTTGTTCACATCATGTGGAGCTCACAGTGTACTAGACCCAGCATGGTATGGCTCTGTTTATTCTCTAGAGTCTAAGCTTTCATACTGGGCTGGTTAATTCCCAAAACGACTGAAGATTCCGGTAACTTTGCAACCCTGGGCAGGGGTTGCTTCTCAAATGGCACCCTATTCCCTTTATAGTGCACTACTTTTGTCCAGGGCCCATATGACTCTGGACAAATATAGTGCATTATATATGGGAATTGGGTGCCATTTGCATTTGAGACTTGGAGTACAACAATGTAATGATTATTTATTGTTTACTTTGAAATATGCTTGAAATGTGTTTCCGCACACAATGGCTGCATTCCTGCACAAAGATGCTTTCTGTCTATTCTTTCCCTCCTTCATCTATCGTTTCTCTATATAACATTCTCTTTCCCTCCTTCATCTGTCGTTTCTCTGTAAAACATTCTCTTTCCCTCCTTCATCTGTCGTTTCTCTATAAAACATTCTCTTTCCCTCCTTCAGCTATCGTTTCTCTATATAACATTCTCTTTCCCTCCTTCATCTGTCGTTTCTCTATAAAACATTCTCTTTCCCTCCTTCATCTGTTGTTTCTCCGTAAAGCAGGGAGCATCTCTTTCCCTCCTTCATCTGTTGTTTCTCTGTAAAGCAGGGAGCATCTCTTTCCCTCCTTCATCTGTTGTTTCTCTGTAAAGCAGGGAGCATCTCTTTCCCTCCTTCATCTGTTGTTTCTCTGTAAAGCAGGGAGCATCTCTTTCCCTCCTTCATCTGTTGTTTCTCTGTAAAGCAGGGAGCATCTCTTTCCCTCCTTCATCTGTCGTTTCTCTGTAAATCAGGGAGCATCTCTTTCCCTTCATCTGTTGTTTCTCTGTAAATCAGGGAGCATCTCTTTCTCTCCTTCATCTGTTGTTTCTCCATAAAGCAGGGAGCATCTCTTTCCCTTCATCTGTCGTTTCTCTATAAAACATTCTCTTTCCCTCCTTCATCTGTTGTTTCTCTGTAAAGCAGGGAGCATCTCTTTCCCTCCTTCATCTGTTGTTTCTCTGTAAAGCAGGGAGCATCTCTTTCCCTCCTTCATCTGTCGTTTCTCTGTAAAACATTATCTTTCCCTCCTTCATCTGTTGTTTCTCTGTAAAGCAGGGAGCATCTCTTTCCCTCCTTCATCTGTCGTTTCTCTGTAAAACATTATCTTTCCCTCCTTCATCTGTCATTTCTCTGTAAATCAGGGAGCATCTCTTTCCCTCCTTCATCTGTTGTTTCTCTGTAAAGCAGGGAGCATCTCTTTCCCTCCTTCATCTGTTGTTTCTCTGTAAAGCAGGGAGCATCTCTTTCCCTCCTTCATCTGTTGTTTCTCTGTAAAGCAGGGAGCATCTCTTTCCCCCCTTCATCTGTTGTTTCTCTGTAAAGCAGGGAGCATCTCTTTCCCTCCTTCATCTGTTGTTTCTCTGTAAAGCAGGGAGCATCTCTTTCCCTCCTTCATCTGTTGTTTCTCTGTAAAGCAGGGAGCATCTCTTTCCCTTCATCTGTCGTTTCTCTGTAAAACATTATCTTTCCCTCCATCTGTCGTTTCTCTGTAAAACATTCTCTTTCCCTCCTTCATCTGTTGTTTCTCTGTAAATCAGGGAGCATCTCTTTCCCTTCATCTGTCGTTTCTCTGTAAAACATTATCTTTTCCTCCATCTGTTGTTTCTCTATAAAACATTATCTTTCCCTCCTTCATCTGTTGTTTCTCTGTAAATCAGGGAGCATCTCTTTCCCTCCTTCATCTGTTGTTTCTCTGTAAAGCAGGGAGCATCTCTTTCCTTCCTTCATCTGTTGTTTCTCCGTAAAGCAGGGAGCATCTCTTTCCCTCCTTCATCTGTTGTTTCTCTGTAAATCAGGGAGCATCTCTTTCCCTCCTTCATCTGTTGTTTCTCTGTAAATCAGGGAGCATCTCTTTCCCTCCATCTGTCGTTTCTCTGTAAAACAGGGAGCATCTCTTTCCCTTCATCTGTCGTTTCTCTGTAAAACAGGGAGCATCTCTTTCCCTCCTTCATCTGTTGTTTCTCTGTAAAACATTCTCTTTCCGTCCTTCATCTGTTGTTTCTCTGTAAAGCAGGGAGCATCTCTTTCCCTTCATCTGTCGTTTCTCTGTAAAACATTATCTTTCCCTCCATCTGTCGTTTCTCTGTAAAACATTCTCTTTCCCTCCTTCATCTGTCGTTTCTCTGTAAAACATTCTCTTTCCGTCCTTCATCTGTTGTTTCTCTGTAAATCAGGGAGCATCTCTTTCCCTCCTTCATCTGTCATTTCTCTGTAAGGGAGGGAGGATCGATAGAGCCACTACACAGGGTCAAATAGATAACCACAGGCCTGCTCCATGCTAATAGTCCACTGTTACTGCTCTTAGTACTGATACCAGGGTTGTGATGATACCAGTACTGCCATATTTTTCCCATGGCAAGAATGAAAACACGAAGCAGAGTCTTTGGTCCTATAAAAACCTACTGTATGTAAAATATTGTGTGCTATAGCCTGGAAAATAAATAAACGTGACTCTGGATATCAACATAATGATGTTTGTTTCCAACATTAGGGCTGTTTTCCTAAAGTTAAAGTTAAATCCGCTTCGTGTTTTGTTTCCTTACCACGATACTAACAAGCATCGTGATACTGGTATCGTACCGGCCCTACTAAGTACACCACTGGTTACCAGTGATGGTTGGATGACATCCCTGTCTTCTGTTGAACACACACACATATATGCACCATGCATGCACGTTCACACGCACAGACACACACACACACACACACACACACACACACACACACACACACACACACACACACACACACACACACACACACACACACACACACACACACACACACACACACACACACACACACACACACACACACACACACACACACACACCATCTTCCCAGAAAAGCAGGTGGAGGCGAGAAGCTTGTGTTTACAGCCAGAGAATGTTTTTTTAGGTATTTTGGGGGCTAGAAACTGGCACACGGCAACCCACACGGCAACCCACACAGCAACCCACACGGCAACCCACACAGCAACCCAGCGCTAACTAACAGACAATGGTCTGCTCAGCACAGTGATGTAATTCAAATGCTAACATAGACAGACTAATTACAGCTAATATAGCTCTCCATGTATCTTAGTTACAGGCTAAATGACTGTGCTTCTGTGTGAGGAGAGACAGTTGAGGCTGAAACACATCTCGACCAGGAGGACTGAAGGAGGTCATTGTTATTGTAAACCTAGTGTCTATGTGTTTCCTCTCTGGGAGGATGGATGCAGCAGACTGTCTCTATGTAACGCCAGCTTACACTACCTATGCCAAACAGCAGTGATTTGATGCTTCCAAAATGGCTCCCTACATAGTGCTCTCCTATGGGCACTGGTCAAAAGTAGTGCACTATATAGGGAATAGGGTGCCATTTTGAATGAAGCCATTGACTATAACAGTTCACAATGTGGTTGCTAGTCTTTGCAATTGGCGTGTAGGCAGCCTACATCTGAATGAGATCTTGCGTACATTTTGAGCCCTATGAAAAATTGTATAAGACAGAATATAAGTCTGTGTTAGAGCCTCAGCGGGCTGGGGTACTGTGCTTTGGCACAAAGAGAAGAGAGAGAAGAGAGAGAGAGAGCGAGAGAGATATGGAGAGAGAAATAGATGCATAGAGAGAGAGCGAGGTGAAGTGAGAGATTTTTATTCTAATTAATATTGTTGTTGTAATTGCTGTTAATGGTAATACCATTTCCACTACTACTATTACTATTATTATTGATACCTTATTGTAGTTGGTCCCACCATTGTTGTTATAAGTGTATTTTGACAACGTAAGTAATTTAACTTGCCATGTCAATAAAGTCTACTGAATTTAATTTAATTGAGAGATGGAGATGGAGAGAGAAAAATAGATGCAGAGAGAGAGAGAACATCATTTAACTTAACGTCTGTACTTCAGCCTTCAGTTTGATAAATCACCTCCACGAGAGGCCCTGTAAACAGAGGCAGCACTAAACATCACATATCAGATCATAGAATTCCATTAAAAGTGTCACCTCGCCCTAATGCGCAGCTGCGTCAGGGAGCCCATTGTGATGAATGGCACTGCGCTCCTGTGCAGTGCTGCGTCAAAGGGGTCCCAGTGTAATTAACGGGATTGGGAGTCCCACGGTGGAGCTGCCCCACCAAGCCTACTGTAATAATAAGGGATACTGCATTAGGGTACCATTGTGACAGAAACCTAATTTGGTGTGACAGCAAAAATGTCATTATTGTGACCAGAACATATAGCTTTAGTGGACCAGCCATTACCACAGCCTGAAAGTTCCAAAACCATTGGATAGTTGGGCATTATATACGTATTTCTAGTTTAACACTCACACCCCCACATGTTGTTTCTTCCTGCCACTGGTTCTGCTGATAGCGCTATTTCTAAGAATGCTCTTGTTTTCCCCTAATCCTCCACACCTTACTCTTGGACGTCATGGGGGTACATCATCACACCTTACTCTTGGACGTCATGGGGGTACATCATCAAAAGAAGTGTCAGCCACAAGTCAGAGCCCCATGGCCTGTTTCTGTTCCCTCTCCTAGATTAGTCTAGGTATCTCTGGAACTCTATAGGAAGCTACACTCTGAGCCACTGGTTGAGTCCCGAATGGCACCCTAGTCCCTATATAGTACACTAGTTTTGACCGGAGCCCTATGGGTCCTGGTCTAAAGTAGTACACTATGTAGGGATTTGGGATGCAGGCACTGAGCCCCTGTGTCCCTGAGAGGACTACCAGGGTCATATATGTTAGTCACAGTTCAGTATTGATTTCCTGGACTACGAATGGGAAAACCGCGCTCCCAAAGCTGTCGAGATCCCCCCTCCTGCTCTCCCTTCTCATGTTTTCCACCCGAGTTGGAAATTGTTACCGTATGACACCATCCCTGTCGCTCACAGCAACACGGTCGTATGCCCTCACGGTGCATGCGGGTGTGCGATGAGTGAAGGATTGTGAGTGTTGACTAGACTGGAGGCCTCTGGGATATGGTATCACCTAGCGTGGGCGACTGTTGCTATTGTTCTGTTGTTTAGAGCTAGCTCGGGGGTGGGGCTAATATGGACATGTCTGTTGTTATGGTGTGGATGACTCTTTTAAATCATGTGTTTGGTTGTTATGGAGACGGTTGCCAGGTGTGAATATGCCATGGTTGTTGTAACTCTGGTATTTATGATCTTAGGATAGCACCTGATCTGGGCCGATATGTTTAATGATGGTCATGAAGTTATTGTTCTGATGCCTAACATTAAATGGGAGATTTACTAGTGGTTTTATTTTACCATCATTCTTCAACAGCCTTAGATTTTCACTCAATAAAATTCCTAATTATACTCAACTAATCTTAACTTATGAATGATCTTTATCTGGCCTCATGCTAAAGCTGTCGTCTTACTCTATGTATTCCTGCAAACAACGAACGTTCCTACAATGTCTGGAAACATTCCAATGTGTTGTACAGCTAACATTAGAACGGTGGATCTAAAACCACGTCTAACATTAGAACGGTGGATCTAAAACCACGTCTAACATTACAACGGTGGATCTAAAACCACGTCTAACATTAGAACGGTGGATCTAAAACCACGTCTAACATTAGAACGGTGGATCTAAAACCACGTCTAACATTAGAACGGTGGATCTAAAACCACGTCTAACATTAGAACGGTGGATCTAAAACCACGTCTAACATTAGAACGGTGGATCTAAAACCACGTCCGTCTCACTATCTGTTTGTCTGTCTCTCTGTCTGTCTGTCTCTGTCTGTCTTCCAGTACAGGATTGGCCAGCTGTATATGATCAGCAAGCACAGCCATGAGCAGAGTGAGCGTGGAGAAGGAGTGGAGGTGGTGCAGAACGAACCCTACGAGGACCCCACACATGGACAGGGACAGTTCACAGAAAAACGGGTCTACCTCAACAAGTAAGTGTGTACTTACCAACTGTGTTGGAAAAAGTACTCAATTGTCATACTTGAGTGAAAATAAAGTTAGCGGTTTCCCGAGTGGCGCAGCGGTCTAAAGCACTGCACTGCGGTTCTTGAGGCGCCACTACAGATCCAGGCTGTGTCACAGCTGGCCAAGACCGGGAGACCCATGAGGCAGCGCACTATTAGCCCAGCATCGTCCGGGTTAGGGGAGGGTTTGGCCTGCCAGGATATCCTTGTCCCATCGCGCTCTAGCGACTCCTGTGGCGGGCTGGGCAAATGCACGTTTACACGGTTGCCAGTTGTACCTCCTACACATTGGTGAGGCTGGCTTCCGGGTTAAGCGAGCGGTGTGTCAAGAAGCAGTGCGGCTTGGTAGGGTTGTGTTTTGGAGGACGCATGGTTCTCAACTTTCACCTCTTCCGAGTTGGTAGTTGCAGCGATGGGACAAGACTGTAACTACCAATAGGATATCACGAAATTGTGGAGAAAAAGGGGTAAAAAGTACACACACAAAAATATATGTAAAGTTACTTTAATAGAAACTGACTTAAACAACTTAAGTAAAAGTGAAAGTTTCCCAGTAAAATACTAGTTGAGTAAAAGTCTTAAAGTATCTGGATTTATGTGTACAGTGTTGGGGAAAGTACTCAATTGTCATACTTCAGTAAAAGTAAAAAATAAAATGAAATGCTATACATCAAATTCCTCATATTAAGCAAACCAGACGTCACAAAGCCATGGTCCTGCCAGATTGAATACTGGCCCACAGAAGATACAGTCAACACAAAAGTCACATACTGTATACTCCGAAGGATCCTTTCAAGTGATTTAAGCATAAGGTGTTGTGTAGTTTATTCCCATTAGTAAGCTACAGCAGGACTAATCTCTTGGCACTAGCGGAGAGCGTCTGACATATCCTTGGGGAGTGCCAGACATATCCTTGGGGAGTGCCAGACATATCCTTGGGGAGTGCCAGACATATCCTTGGGGAGTGCCAGACATATCCTTGGGGAGTGCCAGACATATCCTTGGGGGGTGCCATATTCACTGTCTTCATTGGGTGAGTCAGTGCCACTAGAAAGTTTAGGACAATACTTTTCTCCTCCAGGCTAGATGGAGGTCATATTGTACAATATGTGTCTCCCCTTCTGGTAGGCCTAGATTAGAGGGTTGCATTCAAGACAAGGTCATTTTCATTGATCTCAGTTTGTCAGTGTCAGCAGAGTATCCTAGGCCTACCTTGTCATGTTTGTAGTATCATATTAAAGATTCTGATAAGGAGTATTGTAGAATTGCCTGAAATGTGTTTATAAAAGGCTTCCCACCCCCACCCCAATGCTCCTTAAAAATGTTCCTCTAGTCGGGGCTGAACTGCTACACCAAACATGAAACTCACACGCCTATGATGTTGTGTATTTCATTATGTTTACTGTCTGAGTTGGACAGTTTTGTCAGCAGTGTTGCTGTAAGAGGTTGTAACTTGTGTAGCTGCGCTGGCTACAGATGTAGGATCTTAGTAGAAATGCAGTAAATGTAAAACTGGTAGTGTATTGGAGGTGTGTAGTTTACGCATTGAAATTTCAGACTTGATTTTCCTTTACAAAATATGTTTCTACCCCTACAAAAATGTAAATGTAATCATATTCCACATAACACTTCACATGTCCTGTTGCTGCAGAATTATTTTCATGCTGTAGCAAACATGCTCAAGTTAAGATCTTACATCTGTACTTGGCAGTAGGCCTAAAAAGGGCTTGTTTGACAAGGACATTGTGTGGTGTTTCTTGGTCACATTTATCATGTGTTAAATGATGCAATGTGATTGCAAAAATGTTCAGTTATTTTTGCTGTATTTTTACTGGAAAATGTTGGCCCAGTCACTTTTACTCAGGCCCAGCCATTTTATAATCTAAATCAAATCAAATCAAACTTTATTGGTCACATACACATGGTTAGCAGATGATATTGCGAGTGTAGCGAAATGCTCGTGCTTCTAGTTCCGACAGTGCAGTAATATCTAAGTAATCTAACAATTCCACAACAACTACCTAATACACACACATCTAAAGGGATGGAATAAGAATATGTACATATAAATATATGGCTGATCGATGACAGAGCGGCATAGGCAAGATGCAATAGATGGTATAAAATACAGTATATACATATAAGATGAGTAATGTAAGATATGTAAACATTATTAAAGTGACTTGTGATCCATTTATTAAAGTGGCCCATGATTTTGCGAGTCTGTATGTAGGCAGCAGCCTCTCTGTGTTAGTGATGGCTGTTTAACAGTCTGAAGGCCTTGAGATGGAAGCAGTTTTTCAGTCTCTCGGTCCCAGCTTTGATGAACCTGTACTGACCTCGCCTTCTGGATGCTAGCGGGGTGAAAAGGCAGTGGCTCGGGTGGTTGTTGCCCTCTTTTTGGCCTTCCTGTGACATCGGGGGCTGTAGGTGTCCTGGAGGGCAGGTAGTTTGCCCCCGGTGATGCGTTGTGCAGACCACACCACCCTCTGGAGAGCCTTACCGTTGTCTGCAGGGCAGTTGCCGTACTAGGCGGTGATACAGCCCAACAGGATGCTCTCAATTGTGCATCTGTAAAAGTTTGTGAGGGTTTTAGATAACAAGCCACATTTCTTTAGCCTCCTGAGGTTGAAGAGGCGCTGTTGCGCATTCTTCACCACACTGACTGTGTGGGTGGACCATTTCAGTTTGTCCGTGATGTGTATGCCGAGGAACTTAAATAGTATTGTGATATCCTCATATCATTATGGGTCACTTAATAGAATAGAATGGAACATAATAGAATGGAAAAGAATAGAACATTATGGAATGGAATAGTATAGTATAGAATGGAATAGAATAGAAGGGAATAGATCAGAATAGAATGGAATAAAACAGAACGGAATGGAATAGATTGGAATAGAATGGAATTTAATAGAATGGAAAAGAATAGAACATTATGGAATGGAATAGTATAGTATAGAATGGAATAGAATAGAAGGGAATAGATCAGAATAGAATGGAATAAAACAGAACGGAATGGAATAGATTGGAATAGAATGGAATTTAATAGAATGGAGAATTCTTTTTTTAACAGAATAATAGTAATTTAGCAGACACTCTAATCCAGAGCAATTTACAGTAGTGAGTACATACATTTTCATACTTTTGAATCATACTGGTCCCCTGAGGGAATCAAACCCACAACCCTGGCGTTGCAAGCACCATGTTCTACCAACTGAGCCACAAGGGACCAGAATGGAATAGAATAGAATAAAAACAGAATGGAAATGAACAGAACAGAAGTTAATAGAATATTATAGAATAGAACACCAGCACTGAGGTCAGTGGTATGCTGTACACAGTATGGACATGGAGGTTCCATAAAACACTCATAAGAGGACATAACGATTTTAAGACATTATAGGTCTCACAGGTTCTAGCCATAGGAGAGCAATCTATTTTATTGCATGTGTCATTTCAATCCCATTTTCTCTGTTAGTCCATCTCCACACTCTGTTGAACATGATTACTGTGTGAAATTGAATATTTGATTCTCCATTATGTAGATTTAGATCACAATTGAATTTGCTGTTAAACGCACTGGTGAGTCTGAAATACACGTTCTGCTTCACTAATGCCTTTTCTGTGAGTTGGCCCTGGATTTGACCCAATCAGTCACACACTTTCACACACAGAGACACATGATAACATACACACTGCATGCACAAGCAAGCCCGCTTGCTCTTTCATACTCAAACATGCATACTGTATACCTCCATCTCTCGTTCTCTGTCTTTGTCTCTCCCTCACTCTTTCTCCCTATTTCTTTCTTTTTAAAATGTTTTGTTCTTTCTCTCTTTATCTCAAACACACATACCTGTCTGTCTGTCTGTCTGTCTGTGTCTGTCTGTCTGTCTGTCTGTCTGTCTGTCTGTCTGTCTGTCTGTCTGTCTGTCTGTCTGTCTGTCTCTCTCTGTCTGTCTGTCTGTCTGTCTGTCTGTCTGTCTGTCTGTCTGTCTGTCTGTCTCTCTCTGTCTGTCTGTTTCTGTCTGTCTCTGTCTGTCTCTGTCTGTCTGTCTGTCTGTCTGTCTGTCTGTCTGTCTGTCTGTCTGTCTGTCTGTCTGTCTGTCTCTGTCTGTCTCTGTCTGTCTCTGTCTGTCTCTGTCTGTCTCTGTCTGTCTGTCTGTCTGTCTGTCTGTCTGTCTGTCATACTGACAGATCAGAGTCAATCAACTGAGCCACTGACTCATCATCAGAGATGTGACCAGGAACACAGTTTAGCAGAGTGGGTTCATTCTAGTTTGGGACATGGTCAAGATGCGGTCGCCAATGGAAACAGCCTCCCAGATCCAAATTTAGCCAAATCCTCCACCAGCCAGGCAACCGTCACAACCCAAGGGGTTCTTCATGCACTAAGTGGACAGCGTTGTCGGACAGTCACAGAAAGTCACGGCCCTGGTCTTGCAGTGTGCTGCTCTGGGAAATCCATCAGGTCTAACTGTGTTCCGGACTGTTTCATTCTGATCACAGCAGACCTGCCTGCCTGGCGGAAGGAACTGCTCTCTATTGATTCCATGGGTCTGGTCCCTGTGGAGCGTTATCTATCTCCCATTCACTGACTTCATTAGGTGTCTGGTCCCTATGGAACGTTATCTATCTCCCATTCACTGACTTCATTAGGTGTCTGGTCCCTATGGAGCGTTATCTATCTCCCATTCACTGACTTCATTAGGTGTCTGGTCCCTATGGAGCGTTATCTATCTCCCATTCACTGACTTCATTAGGTGTCTGGTCCCTATGGAGCGTTATCTATCTCCCATTCACTGACTTCATTAGGTGTCTGGTCCCTATGGAGCGTTATCTATCTCCCATTCACTGACTTCATTAGGTGTCTGGTCCCTATGGAGCGTTATCTATCTCCCATTCACTGACTTCATTAGGTGTCTGGGATGCGAGGAGGCACTCTGATTGGTTTCCAGGGGGTCAGATAGGTACAAACCGGGTCAGAGATGGGCGACATCTTAAATGGCACCCTAATCCCTTTATAATGCAATATTCCCTATGGCAAAATGTCCACTACTTTTGACCATAGGGAATATAGTGACATTTGGGCCGCAGGTCATGGTAATGGGTGGTACCAGTAATGTATGGTATCTATGGGTGGTACCAGTAATGTATGGTATCTATGGGTGACACCATTAATGTATGGTATTTATGGGTGGTACCAGTAATGTATGGTATCTATGGGTGGTACCAGTAATGTATGGTATCTATGGGTGGTACCAGTAATGTATGGTATCTATGGGTGGCACCAGTAATGTATGGTATCTATGGGTGGTACCAGTAATGTATGGTATCTATGGGTGGCACCAGTAATGTATGGTATCTATGGGTGACACCAGTAATGCATGGTATTTATGGGTGGTACCAGTAATGTATGGTATCTATGGGTGGTACCAGTAACGTATGGTATCTATGGGTGGTACTAGTAATGTATGGTATATATGGGTGGTACCAGTAATGTATGGTATCTATGGGTGGTACCAGTAATGCATGGTATCTATGGGTGGTACCAGTAATGTATGGTATATATGGGTGGTACCAGTAATGTATGGTATCTATGGGTGGTACCAGTAATGTATGGTATTTATGGGTGGTACCAGTAATGTATGGTATCTATGGGTGGTACCAGTAATGTATGGTATCTATGGGTGGTACCAGTAATGTATGGTATCTATGGGTGGTACCAGTAATGTATGGTATCTATGGGTGGTACCAGTAACGTATGGTATCTATGGGTGGTACCAGTAATGTATGGTATATATGGGTGGTACCAGTAATGTATGGTATCTATGGGTGGTACCAGTAATGTATGGTATCTATGGGTGGCACCAGTAATGTATGGTATCTATGGGTGGTACCAGTAATGTATGGTATCTATGGGTGGTACCAGTAATGTATGGTATCTATGGGTGACACCATTAATGTATGGTATTTATGGGTGGTACAGGGTCCCAGTTCACAGGTTACAGATGCCCACTTCTGAAACTCAAGTTTTTAAACGTAATTTCAAAACCTTAGTTCTAATTTAGCACACATTGTTACCATTGACTTCCCTGTAGAGATTGAGTGTAGGGTTTAGATTTTAGAATGCCAGGTGAGGCAGAAAGAGAAAGCAGTGGAAAAGACAGAGAGGAGTGTAGGTTTTAGATTTTAGAATGCCAGGTGAGGCAGAAAGAGAAAGCAGTGGAAAAGACAGAGAGGAGTGTAGGGTTTAGATTTTAGAATGCCAGGTGAGGCAGAAAGAGAAAGCAGTGGAAAAGACAGAGAGGAGTGTAGGTTTTCAGACAGAAGTACGACAGGTAAGCTGCCTGTGTGAGCTCTGATGGGAGAGGAGATCAGCGTAGTGTAAGTGGTGGATCATTTGAACAGTCACGTTGGGATGCTGTACCTGCCTTCCCACCCACAGACCACCTGCTACCACAGCCAGACAAGTACGTGCGTGTGAGAGTGTGTGTGTGCAGAAAGGGAGGGTGAGGACATAAAAGTGGTCCTCTATACTTTGCTATTTAAAGGTCCGTCAGTGAGAGTGCAATGAACACAGCATGTCAGTCCTCTGTGGAACTGACATTAACGACTGGAGGATCTGTAGACTGGGACCAACAGGAACACAATATTCATCCCACAGGAGGCTGCTGAGGGGAGGACGGCCCATAATAACGGTCGTAACGGAGCGCATGGAATGGCACCAAGCACATGGAAACAATGTGTTTTATGTATTTGATACCGTTCCACCAGCCCGTCCTCCCCAATTAAGGTGCCCCCAACCTCATGTGATTCAGCCATCTAATCAACAAGGCTGAGGGAGGGTTGTTCTCCAACATTACTCAGTAAATGTAATATTTTGAGTGAGAATACTCCCCCAGTGGTATTTGGCTGTTTAAAATGGCATCCGCCCACCTTCTGTTGACAGAGCTATTTGCAACTTTATGGCTGGCCTGGTGCTGCAGTCTGCACTTCTCCAATGTATGATATTGACTGCAGTAAACCCACCCGTGACACCCACAATATTTATGGGTCTGTGTCCCTCATACACAGCCGTTTGGGCTGTATCTGTTGGCTTTTGCTGTTGCGGGCTTTCTGCTTCGATTCATCCACACAAATGTAGTGTCCGGATGGAATTGGGATAAAATATACTTTATGCCTCTAATAAAGTTTATGCCTCCACCCAGGGCTCAAAATATCATTCTCAATGTAATTTGTTCTCATAGGATTCTTCTCCTCTCTCCTCGTATTTAACAGTTTTAACATCCACCTCAGCATCACGGCAGCAGACATCTTTCCTGCTCATCCTTCCAGCTCTGGTTCTCTGGTTAGGTTTAGATAGGACATTCTTGAATGGGTTCTCCCTGATTGGCTACAAGGTCAGACCATCAGACCATGATGGTCACAGAGGTTCCTTTAGTTCTGAATGAGAGAACCCCTGGCTGTGTTCTCTGTGCTCCGTCCTCTCCCTTTTGTTGCAGATTGCCCAGTAAAATCACCATAATCTACAGAATTTTGAGCCGCAATGGCCACCCAGCAGTCTCCATTTTCAGCTCCTCACAGCTGGCGCCAGATACTGCATAGGGTCTAACAGTGAGGAAGGGATAGCAAGGGGTGGAAGGGTTCAGGTCTATGATTCAGATGGATGTCATGTCTTCTCTCGTTTCCGTTTGATGCTGTTCTCTATCTCTCGCTGTGCTCCACCTTACCTCTACTTCTCCCCTCTTCTTGTCTCTTCTCATCCCTCGTTCCCTTGCTTCTCTCTTTTCTTCACTCCACTTCTCCCTTATTTCATTCAGCTCACTTGTCTTCTCTCTTTCAGTAAGCTCCCTAGCTGGGCCAGGGCGGTGGTCCCTAAAATCTTCTATGTGACAGAGAAGGCCTGGAACTACTACCCCTACACCATCACAGGTAACCACTCCTAGGTCCATCATCACACTGTAACACCTCTACACTACTACCTACACCATCACAGGTAACCACTCCTAGGTCCATCATCACCCTGTAACACCTCTACACTACTACCTACACCATCACAAGTAACCACTCCTAGGACCATTACACTGTAACACCTCTACACTACTACCTACACCATCACAGGTAACCTACTAGGACCATTACACTGTAACACCTCTACACTACTACCTACACCATCACAGGTAACCACTCCCAGGACAATTACACTGTAACACCTCTACACTACTACCTACACCATCACAGGTAACCACTCCTAGGACCATTACACTGTAACACCTCTACACTACTACCTACACCATCACAGGTAACCTACTAGGACCATTACACTGTAACACCTCTACACTACTACCTACACCATCACAGGTAACCTACTAGGACCATTACACTGTAACACCTCTACACTACTACCTACACCATCACAGGTAACCACTCCTAGAACCATTACACTGTAACACCTCTACACTACTACCTACACCATCACAGGTAACCACTCCTAGGACCATTACACTGTAACACCTCTACACTACTACCTACACCATCACAGGTAACCACTCCTAGGTCCATCATCACACTGTAACACCTCTACACTACTACCTACACCATCACAGGTAACCTACTAGGACCATTACACTGTAACACCTCTACACTACTACCTACACCATCACAGGTAACCATTCCTAGGTCCATCATCACACTGTAACACCTCTACACTACTACCTACACCATCACAGGTAACCATTCCTAGGTCCATCATCACACTGTAACACCTCTACACTACTACCTACACCATCACAGGTAACCACTCCTAGGACCATTACACTGTAACACCTCTACACTACTACCTACACCATCACAGGTAACCTACTAGGACCATTACACTGTAACACCTCTACACTACTACCTACACCATCACAGGTAACCTACTAGGACCATTACGCTGTAACACCTCTACACTACTACCTACACCATCACAGGTAACCACTCCTAGGACCATTACACTGTAACACCTCTACACTACTACCTACACCATCACAGGTAACCTACTAGGACCATTACACTGTGGCACCTCTACACTACTACCTACACCATCACAGGTAACCTACTATGACCATTACCCTGTAACACCTCTGATTAATATCAGTCTTTCTCTCTCTCTGTTCTGGTCCCTCTTATCCCTGAGGGGAAGAGCAGTACAGGACAGTATAGTGTGTCTGATAACGGAAAGGAGGAAAGGGGATACCTGGTCAGTTGTACAACTGAATGCATTCAACCCAAATGTGTCTTCCACATTTAATCCCTCTGAATCAGAGAGGTGCGGGGGCTGCCTTAATCGACATCCTCGTCTTCAGCCCCGTGAGCAATTGTTGTTGGGGGTTAACTGCCTCGCTCAAGGGATGAACGGCACATTTTTCCACCTTGCCGGCTCTTGGATTCAAACCATGGACTGTACTGTACTCTGATAGACATTGTGATAATGGTGTATAGCTAGGTGATGGACTGTACTGTACTCTGCACAGGGACTGTTTGTCCTGGTTGGCTATTTTGGACTGGACTGACTAAGAGCTCTATCTGTTCTCAACCTTCTCTATCTGTTCAGACCCAACGTATTCCCCAGCTTCATCCCCCTACCACACACACGAACACACACACTATTCCCTTCCTCAGAGAGAAGAATCCCAATAGCTTGTTGGGAGGGATGGAGTGAGTGATGGAGGATGACATGATGAGAGGGTCATATTATTAGAGAGCTATAAAAGAAAACAAGCTCATGCTGCTCCTTGTTGTCCTTCTCAGGTGTCCTCTTAACACATGATGTTCTCTCCCCCTCTCTTCTCTTGTTTATCTCCTCTTTCTTTTTTTTCTTTTTCTCCCTCTCTCCTATTGTTTAACTCCCTCCCCTTTTTCTCTCTCTCCTCTTGTTTAATTCCCTCCCCTTTTCTCTCTCTTTCTCTCGCCCCCTCTCTCCTCTTGTTTAACTCCCTCTCATCTTTCACTCTCCCTCCCTCTCTCTCTCTCTTTCTCTCCTCTCGTTAAACTCCCTCCCCTCTTTGTCTCTCTCCATCTCTCTCTGGTCCTGGATTCTTCTCCTGCTGTGACGTAGAGTACACTGTGAGTATCCCACCGATGTTCCTTACGCACGCACGCACGCGCGCACACACACACACACACACACACACACACACACACACACACACACACACACACACACACACACACACACACACACACACACACACACACACACACACACACACACTCCTCATTACCCCTCCAGAAAGTGGCGCAGCAGTCTAAGGCACTGCATTACGGTGCTAGAAGTGTCACTACAGACCTTGGTTTGTTCCCAGGCTGGGGGGGGTATAGGCAGTCATTGTAAATAAGAATTTGTTCTGAACTGACTTGTCTAGTTAAATAAAAAACTAGTAGAAGTCATGCAGAGCAGTCTGCCAGAAGTTAGGGGTTAGGTGAGTGTGTGCTCTGATGAGTATGAAACCTTTTATTCCTGTGGAATTCCATCTCTGTTTTGAATCAGTGAATGGTTCCCCCAGAGATGTACAGAGCAGCAATACAATGTCATGGCAATGCTGTGTGAGTCCTTAAATTCCAAATCTAATAGCTAAATGATCCTTGGCATGACCATCTTAAAACTATTCCATATGTTCACTTAATAGCTTAGACTCTTATGTAAAGCAACACGCTCAATTTGATTAGGCTTTGAATGTCATTAAAGGGACTTCAATATGCAATATTATTTAATTAGCCGATAATATTTCAATGAGTTTTACAGACAGCTTCATCTATTGTTCTGGTTCTATATTTAGCCATTGAGGATTTATTTTCTACTACCTCAGACTGCGTCCTAAATGGCACCCTTTCCCCTATATACTGCACTAGTTTTGACCAAAGTCCTATGGGCTCTACATAGGGAATAGGATGGTATTTGGGACACAACCTCATTCATGTATGGGCTTTTACTGAAATTATTAAAGGAGAGGTGCTCGGTTACACAATGCACTGAACCTGGTGTGTGTGTGTGTGTGTGTGTGTGTGTGTGTGTGTGTGTGTGTGTGTGTGTGTGTGTGTGTGTGTGTGTGTGTGTGTGTGTGTGTGTGTGTGTGTGTGTGTGTGTGTGTGTGTGTGTGTGTGCGTGAGCGTGCACTTTAATGAGGCTAAATGAATGGAAAAGATGGAACACGTGCTGGTTAACAGGAGTTGACTACAGTGAACATGTTCAACATGGGGTTCTTGGATGTGTGATATTGTGTCAGTAGATTGGGTGTAGTACACCAAACAGCTCTGTTGAAGTAGAGGGATTGAAGACGTCTCCTGTTGTGTAGTTTTGCAGGACAGGGGATGTTATTTAAAGAAACAAAAGGGATGGATGTGCTGAAGATAATGTTGGTTCAGATGAAGATAAGGACACACCCTCTCTCTTGAAAAGCACACACACACACACACACACACACACACACACACACAACCTCCTGCAGCAAGCCTATAGCCTCGGCCCCACCCCATGCTGCTGCACTGTGGACCTATTCATTCCTTCCCATTCTCTCTATTCTAAAGGGACATATGAACACATACACATACAGAAACACACTCACTCATACCGTTATGGAACTGGAGATCTATTGAGCATCACTGTAATTGCAGTGTTAAAGAGTTCATCTAATCAAAGCCTATGGTGAGGGCAGTGTGATTGATGATTGACTAGCCAAGGGGGGATGGGGAGGAAGGTATGAGTGATAGTTGACTAGCCATGGGGGGATAGGGAGGAAGGTATGAGTGATAGTTGACTAGCCAAGGGGGGACGGGGAGTAAGGTATGAGTGATAGTTGACTAGCCATGGAGGGATGTGGAGGAAGGTATGAGTGATGATTGACTAGCCAAGGGGGGATGGGGAGGAAGGTATGAGTGATAGTTGACTAGCCATGGAGGGATGGGGCGGAAGGTATGAGTGATAGTTGACTAGCCATGGGGGGATGGGGAGGAAGGTATGAGTGATAGTTGACTAGCCATGAGGTGATGTAGAGGAAGGTATGAGTGATAGTTGACTAGCCATGGGGGGGATGTGGAGGAAGGTATGAGTGATAGTTGACTAGCCATGGGGGGATGTGGAGGAAGGTATGAGTGATAGTTGACTAGCCATGGGGGGACGGGGAGGAAGGTATGAGTGATAGTTGCTAGCCATGAGGTGATGGGGAGGAAGGTATGAGTGATAGTTGACTAGCCATGGGGGGACGGGGAGGAAGGTTTGAGTGATGATTGACTAGCCATGGAGGGATGGGGAGGAAGGTATGAGTGATAGTTGACTAGCAATACGGGGAGGAAGGTATGAGTGATAGTTGACTAGTCATGAGGTGATGTGGAGGAAGGTATGAGTGATAGTTGACTAGCCATGGGGGGACGGGGAGGAAGGTATGAGTGATAGTTGACTAGCCATGGAGGGATGTGGAAGCAGGTATGAGTGATAGTTGACTAGCCATACGGAAGAAGGTATGAGTGATAGTTGACTAGTTATGGGGGGACAGGGTGGAAGGTATGAGTGATAGTTGACTAGCCATGAGGTGATGTGGAGGAAGGTATGAGTGATAGTTGACTAGCCATGGGGGAATGTGGAGGAAGGTATGAGTGATAGTTGACTAGCCATGGGGGGATGTGGAGGAAGGTATGAGTGATAGTTGACTAGCAATACGGGGAGGAAGGTATGAGTGATAGTTGACTAGTCATGAGGTGATGTGGAGGAAGGTATGAGTGATAGTTGACTAGCCATGGGGGGACGGGGAGGAAGGTATGAGTGATAGTTGACTAGCCATGGGGGGAATGTGGAGGAAGGTATGCGTGATAGTTGACTACTCACGGGGGGACGGGGAGGAAGGTATGAGTGATAGTTGACTAGCCATGGGGGGATGGGGAGGAAAATATGAGTGATAGTTCACTAGCCATGGGGGGGATGTGGAGGAAGGTATGAGTGATAGTTGACTAGCCATGGGGGGATGGGGAGGAAGGTATGAGTGATAGTTGACTAGCCATGAGGTGACAGGGAGGAAGGTATGAGTGATAGTTGACTAGCCATGGGGGGACGGGGAGGAAGGTATGCGTGATAGTTGACTAGCCATGGGGGGACGGGGAGGAAGGTATGAGTGATAGTTCACTAGCCATGGAGGGATGTGGAGGAAGGTATGAGTGATAGTTGACTAGCCATACGGGGAGGAAGGTATGAGTGATGATTGACTAGCCATGGGGGGATGGGGAGGAAGGTATGCGTGATAGTTGACTAGCCATGGGGGGACGGGGAGGAAGGTATGAGTGATAGTTGACTAGCCATGGAGGGATGTGGAGGAAGGTATGAGTGATAGTTGACTAGCCATATGGGGAGGAAGGTATGAGTGATAGTTGACTAGCCATGGAGGGATGTGGAAGAAGGTATGAGTGATAGTTGACTAGCCATGGGGGGATGTGGAGGAAGGTATGAGTGATAGTTGACTAGCCATGAGGTGATGGGGAAGAAGGTATGAGTGATAGTTGACTAGCCATGAGGTGATGGGGAGGAAGGTATGAGTGATAGTTGATTAGTCATGGGGGGATGTGGAGGAAGGTATGAGTGATAGTTGACTAGCCATGGGGGGACGGGGAGGAAGGTATGAGTGATAGTTGACTAGCCATGGGGGGACGGGGAGAAAGGTATTGGTGATAGTTGACTAACCATGGGGGCTTGTGGAGTACGGTATGAGTGATAGTTGACTAGCCATGGGGGGATGTGGAGGAAGGTATGAGTGATAGTTGACTAGCCATGGAGGGATGTGGAGGAAGGTATGAGTGATAGTTGACTAGCCATATGGGGAGGAAGGTATGAGTGATAGTTGACTAGCCATGGAGGGATGTGGAAGAAGGTATGAGTGATAGTTGACTAGCCATGGGGGGATGTGGAGGAAGGTATGAGTGATAGTTGACTAGCCATGAGGTGATGGGGAAGAAGGTATGAGTGATAGTTGACTAGCCATGAGGTGATGGGGAGGAAGGTATGAGTGATAGTTGATTAGTCATGGGGGGATGTGGAGGAAGGTATGAGTGATAGTTGACTAGCCATGGGGGGACGGGGAGGAAGGTATGAGTGATAGTTGACTAGCCATGGGGGGACGGGGAGAAAGGTATTGGTGATAGTAGACTAACCATGGGGGCTTGTGGAGTACGGTATGAGTGATAGTTGACTAGCCATGGGGGGATGTGGAGGAAGGTATGAGTGATAGTTGACTAGCCATGGAGGGATGTGGAGTACGGTATGAGTGATAGTTGACTAGCCATGGGGGGACGGGGAGAAAGGTATTGGTGATAGTTGACTAGCCATGGGGGGGATGTGGAGGAAGGTATGAGTGATAGTTGACTAGCCATGGAGGTATGTGGAGTACGGTATGAGTGATAGTTGACTAGCCATGGAGGGATGTGGAAGAAGCTATGAGTGATAGTTGACTAGCCATGAGGTGATGGGGAGGAAGGTATGAGTGATAGTTGACTAGCCAAGGGGGGACGGGGAGGAAGGTATGAGTGATAGTTGACTAGCCATGGGGGCATGTGGAGGAAGGTATGCGTGATAGTTAACTAGCCATGGGGGGACCGGGAGGAAGGTATGAGTGATAGTTGACTAGCCAAGGGGGGACGGGGAGGAAGGTATGAGTGATAGTTGACTAGCCATGGGGGAACGGGGAAGAAGGTATGAGTGATAGTTGACTATCCATGAGGTTATGTGGAGGAAGGTATGAGTGATAGTTGACTAGCCATGGGGGGACGGGGAGGAAGGTATGAGTGGTAGTTGACTAGCCATGGGGGCATGTGGAGGAAGGTATGAGTGATAGTTGACTATCCATGGAGGGACGGGGAGAAAGGTATTGGTGATAGTTGACTAACCATGGGGGCTTGTGGAGGAAGGTATGAGTGATATTTGACTAACCATGGAGGGACGGGGAGGAAGGTATGACTGATAGTTGACTAGCCATGGGGGGATGTGGAGGAAGGTATGAGTGATAGTTGACTAGCCATGAGGTGATGTGGAGGAAGGTATGAGTGATAGTTGACTAGCCATGAGGTGATGGGGAGGATGGTATGAGTGATAGTTGACTAGCCAAGGGGGGACGGGGAGGAAGGTATTAGTGATAGTTGACTAGCCATGGGGGGATGTGGAGGAAGGTACATTTACATTTACATTTACGTCATTTAGCAGACGCTCTTATCCAGAGCGACTTACAAATTGGAAAGTTCATACATATTCATCCTGGTCCCCCTTGGGGAATGAACCCACAACCCTGGCGTTGCAAGCGCCATGCTCTACCAACTGAGCCACACGGGACCAGTTGGTAGACACACACACACAAGGTATGAGTGATAGTTGACTAGCCAAGGGGGGACGTGGAGGAAGGTATGAGTGATAGTTGACTAGCCATGGGGGGGATGTGGAGGAAGGTATGAGTGATAGTTGACTACCCATGGGGGGGATGTGGAGGAAGGTATGAGTGATAGTTGACTAGCCATGAGGGGACGGGGAGGAAGGTATGAGTGATAGTTGACTAGCCATGGGGGGACGGGGAGGAAGGTATGAGTGATAGTTGACTAGCCATGGGGGGACGGGGAGGAAGGTATGAGTGGTAGTTGACTAGCCATGAGGTGATGGGGAGGAAGGTATGAGTGATAGTTGACTAGCCATGGGGGGACGGGGAGGAAGGTATGAGTGATAGTTGACTAGCCATGGGGGGATGTGGAGGAAGGTATGAGTGATAGTTGACTAGCCATGGGGGGATGTGGAGGACGGGAGGTATGAGTGATAGTTGACTAGCCATGGGGGGATGTGGAGGAAGGTATGAGTGATAGTTGACTAGCCATGGGGGGATGTGGAGGAAGGTATGAGTGATAGTTGACTAGCCATGGGGGGACGGGGAGGAAGGTATGAGTGATAGTTGACTAGCCATGGGGGGACGGGGAGGAAGGTATGAGTGATAGTTGACTAGCCATGGGGGGACGGGGAGGAAGGTATGAGTGATAGTTGACTAGCCATGGGGGGACGGGGAGGAAGGTATGAGTGATAGTTGACTAGCCATGGGGGGACGGGGAGGAAGGTATGAGTGATAGTTGACTAGCCATGGGGGGACGGGAGGAAGGTATGAGTGATAGTTGACTAGCCATGGGGGGACGGGAGGAAGGTATGAGTGATAGTTGACTAGCCATGGGGGGACGGGAGGAAGGTATGAGTGATAGTTGACTAGCCATGGGGGGACGGGAGGAAGGTATGAGTGATAGTTGACTAGCCATGGGGGGACGGGAGGAAGGTATGAGTGATAGTTGACTAGCCATGGGGGGACGGGAGGAAGGTATGAGTGATAGTTGACTAGCCATGGGGGGACGGGAGGAAGGTATGAGTGATAGTTGACTAGCCATGGGGGGACGGGAGGAAGGTATGAGTGATAGTTGACTAGCCATGGGGGGATAGGGGGGAGGTTCAGGGTGTGAACGAGGAGCCAGTAAATCCACAGGGCGATATAATATAATCATTATTACTGAAGACAGGGGCAATAAAACACACGCAATCACACTCAGCGTGTCACACACAGACGTACATGTGCACACACACACACACGTGCACACACACACACACGTGCACACACACACACACACACACACACACACACACACACACACACACACACACACACACACACACACACACACACACACACACACACACACACACACACACACTGCCCATAAAACACCACTCCCTGCAGGCTGACCACAAAGACCCAGGAAAATATTCCCTCTGTCTTTCTTGAGCTTGTATGGATGGTGGTAGACAGATTCGATGGGGGGTGCTCCACACCCTGTTGTAGATGATTAGGATTTAACCACTCTACATTTAGGTTATGTCCTAAATGGGACTCTATTGCCTATGTAGTGTTTTGACCAGGGCCCACTATAGGGCCTACATAGTGCGTCCTGGTCAACAATAGTGCACTACATAGGCAATAGGGTACTCTTTGGGACTCAGACATACCAATTCAAAATATTGTCTTAATGTGTCTCTATTCTGTGTGTAATCTCCTGCTGTTCTCTCCTCCTCTCTAGTGTTCCTTTCTGCCAAAGTTCTCCATTCACATAGAGACCAAGTATGAGGACAACAAAGGCAGCAATGACAATGTTAGTATGGTTGTCTGTGCATGGTCATGGTGTGTGTCTGTGAGTGGTCATGGTGTGTGTCTGTGAGTGGTCATGGTGTGTGTCTGTGAGTGGTCGTGGTGTGTGTCTGTGCATGGTCATGGTGTGTGTCTGTGAGTGGTCATGGTGTGTGTCTATGAGTGGTCATGGTGTGTGTCTGTGAGTGGGCATGGTGTGTGTCTGTGCATGGTCATGATGTGTGTCTGTGCATGGTCATGGTGTGTGTCTGTGCATGGTCGTGGTGTGTGTCTGTGAGTGGTCATGGTGTGTGTCTGTGAGTGGTCATGGTGTGTGTCTGTGAGTAGTCATGGTGTGTGTCTGTGCATGGTCATGGTGTGTGTCTGTGAGTGGTCGTGGTGTGTGTTTGTGAGTGGTGTGTGGCTGTGCATGGTCATGGTGTGTGTCTGTGAGTGGTCATGGTGTGTGTCTGTGAGTGGTCATGGTGTGTGTCTGTGAGTGGTCGTGGTGTGTGTCTGTGAGTGGTCGTGGTGTGTGTCTGTGCATGGTCGTGGTGTGTGTCTGTGAGTGGTCGTGGTGTGTGTCTGTGCATGGTCGTGGTGTGTGTCTCTGAGTGGTCATGGTGTTTGTCTGTATATGGTGATGGTGTGTGTCTGTGAGTGGTCATGGTGTGTTTCTGTGAGTGGTCATGGTGTGTGACTGTGCATGGTCATGGTGTGTGTCTGTGAGTGGGCGTGGTGTGTGTCTGTGCATGGTCATGGTGTGTGGCTGTGCATGGTCATGGTGTGTGTCTGTGAGTGGTCATGGTGTGTTTCTGTGAGTGGTCATGGTGTGTGTCTGTGAGTGATCATGGTGTGTCTCTGTGAGTGGTCATGGTGTGTGTCTGTGAGTGGGCATGGTGTGTGTCTGTGAGTGGGCATGGTGTGTGTCTGTGAGTGGTCATGGTGTGTGTCTGTGAGTGGTCATGGTGTGTGTCTGTGAGGGGTCATGGTGTGTGTCTGTGAGTGGTCATGGTGTGTGTCTGTGAGTGGTCATGGTGAGTGGCTGTGAGTGGTCATGGTGTGTGTCTGTGCATGGTCATGGTGTGTGTCTGTGCATGGTCATGGTGTGTGACTGTGAGTGGTCATGGTGTGTGTCTGTGAGTGGTCATGGTGTGTGTCTGTGAGTGGTCATGGTGTGTGTCTGTGAGTGGTTATGGTGTGTGTCTGTGAGTGGTCATGGTGTGTGACTGAGTGGTCATGGTGTGTGACTGTGAGTGGTCATGGTGTGTGTCTGTGAGTGGTGTGTGTCTGTGCATGGTCATGGTGTGTGTCTGTGAGTGGGCATGGTGTGTGTCTGTGACTGGACATGGTATGTGTCTGTGACTGGACATGGTGTGTGTCTGTGAGTGGTAATGGTGTGTGTCTGTGAGTGGTCATGGTGTGTGTCTGTGAGGGGTCATGGTGTGTGTCTGTGAGTGGTCATAGTGTGTGTCTGTGAGTGGTCATGGTGTGTGTCTGTGAGTGGTCATGGTGTGTGCACTTGAATGCCACATACAACATTCAGTCTCATCTTTTTCTGTCTCACTTCTAAACGAGTGGGTGGAGTCAGAACAGGGGGATGCTGGGATGAATAAGAACACTGGTCTAATATATTCATGATGGCCTGCTAATTGCCCCAGCCAACTCATCAGAATGCACATTTATTTCATTGGCTAGCCTCTCCCTCACTAAGATCAGTGGGATTACAAATCAGTCTGTGGGCTTCAGGGCCCATATTCATAAAACATCTTTAGTAGGAGTGCTGATCTAGGATCAGGTCCCCCTTGTCCATGTGATCTAATTCATAAAAGTCCAAATTGATCCTAGATCAGCACTCCAAGTCTGAGAGGCTTTATGAATATGGGCCCAGGCCTCCGAGTCAAGTAGAAGTGGTTCTTTCTCCAGCCTTTCAATGTGGAGCATATCAAATCAAGTTGGATATGGATTTATCCATTGGGGCGGCAGGTATCCTAGTGGTTACAGCATTGGGCCAGTAACCGAAAGGTTGCTAGATCGAATCCCTGAGCTGACAAGGTGAAACTCTGTCATTCTGCCCCTAAACAAGGCAGTTAACCCACTGTTCCTAGGCTGTCATTGTAAATAAGAATTCGTTCTTAGCTGACTTTCCTAGTTAAATAAAGGTAAAAAAAAAAAAAAAAAAAGATAACTGTAGGGTAAAGGCTGTGTGTGGTGGTGATCTCTCTACATACATCCTCCCTTTCAATTCTCTTTTTCTTTTTATCTTGAATACCTCTGTGATAGGAGAGTTTATATCGTATACCTCTGTGTTAGGAGAGTTTATATCGTATACCTCTGTGATAGGAGAGTTTATATCGTATACCTCTGTGTTAAGAGAGTTTATATCGTATACTTCTGTGATAGGAGAGTTTATATCGTATACCTCTGTGTTAGGAGAGTTTATATCGTATACCTCTGTGTCAGGAGAGTTTATATCGTATACCTTTGTGATAGGAGAGTTTATATCGTATACCTCTGTGATAGGAGAGTTTATATCGTATACCTCTGTGTTAGGAGAGTTTATATCGTATACCTCTGTGTTAGGAGAGTTTATATCGTATACCTCTGTGTTAGGAGAGTTTATATCATATACCTCTGTGTTAGGAGAGTTTATATTGTATACCTCTGTGTTAGGAGAGTTTATATCGTATACCTTTGTGATAGGAGAGTTTATATCGTATACCTCTGTGATAGGAGAGTTTATATCGTATACCTCTGTGATAGGAGAGTTTATTTTGTATACCTCTGTGTTAGGAGAGTTTATATCGTATACCTCTGTGATAGGAGAGTTTATATCGTATACCTCTGTGATAGGAGAGTTTATATCGTATACCTCTGTGTTAGGAGAGTTTATATCGTATACCTCTGTGATAGGAGAGTTTATATCGTATACCTCTGTGATAGGAGAGTTTATATCGTATACCTCTGTGTTAGGAGAGTTTATATCGTATACCTCTGTGATAGGAGAGTTTATATTGTATACCTTTGTGATAGGAGAGTTTCAATAATGTATTATCTTGGTTGGGCTTGCTATCGGATGCCTATTGCTTCATGTTACACAATGGGTTTACTCATAACTAATCCCCCTTCTGGTTTGAAGGACATGTCAAGGACATCCATAGTACACCAAGGTCTTACTCTGTTACATATCTGCATCTCAAATGACAATCTATTCCCTATGTAGTGCACTACTTTTGACCAGAGCCCTGCACTGCATAGGTAATAGGGTGCCATTTGAGATGCAGACAACAGGTGTTTTCATCCGCGTTCACCTGCTGCATCTTCTTTTTGTGAGAGTTGGTGTGTCAGGGAGAAAGGGATGATTGCCTACAGCTCCTTGGCTATAGATTTGAATTCCCTACAGTATGAAGGACTGATATTCAGACAACCAGAGAAAGGAGAGAAGGGGGAGCAAGATAGAAAGGAAATAAGATATAGGGAGATATTGTGTGTGTCTGTCTGCATGTCTGATCCAGTCCTTTAAACAGGGACTGTTGCTTCTTTTTCCTCTCACCACTGAACCTCATTTCCTGGTGGGGGACACATTCACATTACCATTCCACAACATTTACATGATGTCATATAATAAAAATGATCCTGTCTGTCCTGGGTCGTGTTCATTAGGACATAACGGAAAGCAGTATAAAACGTTTTGCTATAGACAAAAGAAAATCAAAGTTTCTTATTGGACATTTCCAGGTAATCCCTCCCTGTTTCAGCTGATTTTCTTGTGTTTGGTGCAAAATGAACACGACCCTGACTTCATTCCTGAGACTAAAGTATGTATTTGCTGAATTTTAAATTCATCCCATCAATGCCTCAATTTCCCAAGGCTTACTTCCTCTACTCTCAAAGACATCATCACTCAGTTCAGTTTTTCATCCTCCCAGTCTACTTATCATGCAAAGGTTGGTAGATGAATACACATTGATGTCAGTAATGGATGGATTTTTGTCTCGATTATTCAACTATTTCAAGGAGGTTATTACTGCACCAGCTCTGTCTCTGTCTCTCCTGTTTCTTTCTCCCTGCTAAATGAGCTAAATGTATCCTCCGGGCGAAAGCACCTGTCACCTGACGAGGTCTAATGGCTTTAATGTGCAAAGGAGTAAAGCATTCATAACCGTTAAAAGCCTCGCTTTCCCCCTTCAAACAATGTGATTCTCTTTATGATTGGCAGCTCTGGCCGATCAGTATCATGCAATGCTCGCTCACTCAACTTACCCAAACATCAGAGCTCCACCTAGTGGCTGCTGTGGGAATGACCGTTCATTAAGCTTCACTCCTAAGATCATTGATATCTACATAGATAAGGTGTTGCTGAAATACAACGTCCTCATCATGGGTGTCCCTACATCTGAGACTTGGAGAACAGTTGATTATGTTCTCTCTCTCTCTAAAATGACATGCCCATCTTTTTCCCCCTCAGATCTTTGACAGCGAGCCCAAAGGGGAGGAGGAGATAGAGGTGTGCTTAGTGGATATCGCCTACGACGAGATCCCAGAGCGCTACTACAAGGAGTCTGAGGTGAGGAGGTCAAAGGTTAGAAGTCAAGGGTTAGGAATCCCAAGTCACTGTTTCAGCAGCAGTGGACTTCGACAGTCACAATTCTCCATCGTTTTCCAGTACAAGTGTGTACTTGTACACTCACCGGCATGGATTTAAAACCATATGATTGGTCTAAGCATTGGCTGGCGTGAGTTTCCACCATTGTTAAACCCATGTTAGAAAGTGTGGAAGTGTACTTTTTGGAAGGAGTGGGGGGGTGAACTCTGGGTGCTAGCAACCTGGTCATTTCACAAAGTCAGAAAAAGTGTAAGAGGGTGATAACATAATATCTAAGTGAATACGGTCTTAGAAAAACTGCACTATCTAGAACCTAAAAGGGTTCTTTGGCTGACCCCATAGGAGAACCCTTTGAAGAACCCTTTTTTGGTTCCAGGTTGAACCCTTCTACCTGGAACCAAAAAGGGTTCTACCTAGAACCAAAAAGGGTTATTTTATGGGGACAGCCGAAGAACCCGTTTGGAACCCTTTTTTCTAAGAGTGTATACAAATCCCCTATACAAATCTCATATCTCATTTGCTCATTTCTCCTCTCAGCCCTGAGGGTCAGCTAGCTGCTAGTTTCATCAGAGATAGAGACCTCTAGCTGGTCATATCTCCCCTCTCAGCCCTGAGGGTCAGCTAGCTGCTAGTTTCATCAGAGAGAGAGACCTCTAGCTGGTCATATCTCCCCTCTTAGCCCTGAGGGTCAGCTAGCTGCTAGTTTCATCAGAGAGAGAGACCTCTAGCTGGTCATATCTCCCCTCTCACCCCTGAGGGTCAGCTAGCTGCTAGTTTCATCAGAGAGAGAGAGACCTCTAGCTGGTCATATCTCCCCTCTCAGCCCTGAGGGTCAGCTAGCTGCTAGTTTCATCAGAGAGAGAGACCTCTAGCTGGTCATATCTCCCCTCTCAGCCCCGAGGGTCAGCTAGCTGCTAGTTTCATCAGAGAGAGAGGCCTCTAGCTGGTCATATCTCCCCTCTTAGCCCTGAGGGTCAGCTAGCTGCTAGTTTCATCAGAGAGAGAGACCTCTAGCTGGTCATATCTCCCCTCTCAGCCCTGAGGGTCAGCTAGCGGCTAGTTTCATCAGAGAGAGAGACCTCTAGCTGGTCATATCTCCCCTCTCAGCCCTGAGGGTCAGCTAGCTGCTAGTTTCATCAGAGAGAGAGGCCTCTAGCTGGTCATATCTCCCCTCTCAGCCCTGTGGGTCAGCTAGCTGCTAGTTTCATCAGAGAGAGAGACCTCTAGCTGGTCATATCTCCCCTCTCAGCCCTGAGGGTCAGCTAGCGGCTAGTTTCATCAGAGAGAGAGGCCTCTAGCTGGTCATATCTCCCCTCTCAGCCCTGAGGGTCAGCTAGCTGCTAGTTTCATCAGAGAGAGAGGCCTCTAGCTGGTCATATCTCCCCTCTGAGCCCTGAGGGTCAGCTAGCTGCTAGTTTCATCAGAGAGAGAGACCTCTAGCTGGTCATATCTCCCCTCTCAGCCCTGAGGGTCAGCTAGCTGCTAGTTTCATCAGAGATAGAGACCTCTAGCTGGTCATATCTCCCCTCTCAGCCCTGAGGGTCAGCTAGCTGCTAGTTTCATCAGAGAGAGAGACCTCTAGCTGGTCATATCTCCCCTCCCAGCCCTGAGGGTCAGCTAGCTGCTAGTTTCATCAGAGAGAGAGAGACCTCTAGCTGGTCATATCTCCCCTCCCAGCCATGAGGGTCAGCTAGCTGCTGGTTTCATCAGAGAGAGAGACCTCTAGCTGGTCATATCTCCCCTCTCAGCCCTGAGGGTCAGCTAGCTGCTAGTTTCATCAGAGAGAGAGACCTCTAGCTGGTCATATCTCCCCTCTCAGCCCTGAGGGTCAGCTAGCTGCTGGTTTCATCAGAGAGAGAGGCCTCTAGCTGGTCATATCTCCCCTCTCAGCCCTGAGGGTCAGCTAGTTTCTAGTTTCATCAGAGAGAGAGGCCTCTAGCTGGTCATATCTCCCCTCTCAGCCCTGAGGGTCAGCTAGTTTCTAGTTTCATCAGAGAGAGAAGCCTCTAGCTGGTCATATCTCCCCTCTTAGCCCTGAGGGTCAGCTAGCTGCTGGTTTCATCAGAGAGAGATACCTCTAGCTGGTCATGGCTGCCATTAACCATGTTCACCGCTGTATCCCTGCTCTCCTTCACGTTCCATTCTTCGCTCTTCACAAGCCTCAGGGAGGGTTGATGTAGGGGTGGATGGAGGGAAGGGGGTGGAGGGATGGAGGAATACATGGTGTTATCTTCCTCAAACAGCCTCTTACAGCTTCTCACTCCTCTGATCACCAACTGGCTATCTGCCTCTCCATACGTGTGTGTGTGTGTATGTGTGTGGTGGAGGGGGATTATACCATGTCTTATTAGAGTCAGGGGGACAGCAATGGATCTGTCTTTTATGTTTGACCAGAGGACAGGAATTGATGCCCTAGACACCAGATGCTTTTTCCTGGAATACAATATGTCAACCAGCCTATTTAAGTATATTTTATTTGATCCGAGCCATTTTTAGATCCCTGATACCTGCTGTGTTCAGGAGAGCATAGACTTAGTCTTACTGTATGTGTTGCAAACTGCAGTAGCGTGTCACCTGGCATTGTTCAAATGTATGTACAAAGAGATGATTGTGACAGATGGTCATACTATTACATTAAGCTAGGGCTGAAAAATTCTGGTAAATTTCCCCAAATTTTCCAGAAATCCTGGTTGGAATATTCCTGGAATCGGGAGGGAATAAACAAATAAATTGGAATATTCCAACCAGGATTTACAGAAACCTGGGAATTTTGGGAAAGTTGATGGAATTTTGCAACCCAAATTCACATTATACCAGAACAATGATATCCAGTTGAAGTCGGAAGTTTACATACACCTTAGCCAAATACATTTAAACTCAGTTTTTCACAATTGCTGACATTTAATCCTAATAAAAATTCCCTGTCTTAGGTAAGTTAGGATCATCAATTTATTTTAAGAATGTGAAATGTAAGAATAATAGTAGAGTGATTTATTTCAGATTTGATTTATTTCATCACATTCACAGTGGGTCTTTAGTTTACATACACTCAATTAGTATTTGGTAGCATTGCCTTTAAATTGTTTAACTTGGGTCAAATGTTTCAGGTAGCCTTCCACAAGCTTCCCACAATAAGTTGGGTGAATTATGGCCCATTCCTCCAGACAGAGCTGGTGTAACTGAGTCAGGTTTGTAGGCCTCCTTGCCCGCACACGCTTTTTCAGTTCTGCTCACAAATTTTCTATTGGATTGAGGTCAGGGCTTTGTGATGGCCACTCCAATACCTTGACTTTGTTGTCCTTGAGCCATTTTGCCACAACTTTCGAAGTATACTTGGGGTCATTGTCCATTTGGAAGACACATTTGCGACCAAGCTTTAATTTCCTGACTGATGTCTTGAGATGTTGCTTCAATATATCCATATAACTTTCCTTTCTCATGATGACATCTATTTTGTGAAGTGCATCAGTCCCTCCTGCAGCAAAGCACCCCCACAACATGATGCTGCCACTGCCATGCTTCACGGTTTGGATGGTGTTCTTCGGCTTGCAAGCCTCCCCCTTTTTCCTCCAAACATAACGATGGTCATTATGGCCAAACAGTTCTTTTTTTGTTTCATCAGACCAGAGGACATTTCTCCAAAAAGTACTATCTTTGTACCCATGTGCAGTTGCAAACCGTAGTTTGGCTTTTTTATGGTGGTTTTGGAGCAGTGGCTTCTCCCTTGCTGAGCGGCCTTTCAGGTTATGTCGATATAGGACTTGTTGTACTGTGTATATAGATACTTTTGTACCTGTTTCCTCCAGCATCTTCACAAGGTCCTTTGCTGTTGTTCTGGGATTGATTTGCACTTTTGGCACCAAAGTGCGTTCATCTCTAGGAGACAGAACGCGTCTCCTTCCTGAGCGGTATGGCGGCTGCGTGGTCCCATTGTGTTTATACTTGCGTACTATTGTTTGTTCAGATGAATGTGGTACCTTCATGCATTTGGAAATTGCTCCCAAGGATGAACCAGACTTGTGGAGGTCTACAACTTTTTTCTGAGGTCTTTGCTGATTTTTTTTGATTTTCCCATGATGTCAAGCAAAGAGGCACTGAGTTTGAAGGTAGGCCTTTAAATACATTCACAGGTACACCCCCAATTGACTCAAATTATGTCAATTAGCCTATCAGAAGCTTTTAAAGCCATGACATAATTTTCTGGAATTTTCCAAGCTGTTTAAAGGCACAGTCAACTTAGTGTTCATAAACTTCTGACCCACTGGAATTGTGATACAGTGAATTATAAGTGAAATAATCTGTCTGTAAACAATTGTTGGAAAAATGAATTGTGTCATGCACAAAGTAGATGTCCTAACCGACTTGCCAAAACTATAGATTGTTAACAAGAAATTTGTGGAGTGGTTGAAAAACGAGTTTTAATTACTCCAACCTAAGTGTATGTAAACTTCCGACTTCAACTGTATAACTTGGTAATGTGCTCAAAGCACAGAAGTTTTTCCTGCCCATATAAAAAAAATACTCTCGGTTCTAGGTTGTGGCTAGACGGTATGCAGTTACTGACGAAAGTGACGCATAAATCAAAATCTAAATTTGTTGGTGGTTTGGGGTAGAATTGTAGCATTTCAACTAACCCTAAACCTAACCATTGTCCTAACCTTAACCTAATGCTCCTAACCTGCTAGGTTAATTGTCCTATCCTGCTGTGTAAATTCTCCTAACCTGCTATGTTATTATCCTATCCTGCTCCATAAATTCTCCTAACCGGCTAGGTTAATTGTCCTATCCTGCTCCGTAAGTTCTCCTAACATATCTGGATTAATTATTGTATCCTGCTGCGTAAGTTCTCCTAACCTGCTAGGTTAATTATCATATCCTGCTGCGTAAGTTCTCCTAACCTGCTAGGTTAATTATCGTATCCTGCTGCGTAAGTTCTCCTAACCTGCTAGGTTAATTATCGTATCCTGCTGCGTAAGTTCTCCTAACCTGCTAGGTTAATTATTGTATCCTGCTGCGTAAGTTCTCCTAACCTGCTAGGTTAATTATCGTATCCTGCTGCGTAAATTCTCCTAACCTGCTAGGTTAATTGTCCTATCCTGCTGCGTAAGTTCTCCTAACCTGCTAGGTTAATTATCGTATCCTGCTGCGTAAGTTCTCCTAACCTGCTAGGTTATTATCCTACCCTGCTCCGTAAGTTCTCCTAACCTGCTAGGTTAATTATCGTATCCTGCTGTATATGTTCTCCTAATCTGCTAGGTTACTACCCTGCTCCGTAAGTTCTACCTAACCTGCTAGGTTATTATCATATCCTGCTCCGTAAGTTCTCCTAACCTGCTAGGTTAATTATCGTATCCTGCTGCGTACGTTCTCCTAACCTGCTAGGTTAATTATCATATCCTGCTGCGTAAGTTCTCCTAACCTGCTAGGTTATTATCCTACCCTGCTCCGTAAGTTCTCCTAACCTGCTAGGTTATTATCCTACCCTGCTCCGTAAGTTCTCCTAACCTGCTAGGTTATTATCCTACCCTGCTGCGTAAGTTCTCCTAACCTGCTAGGTTATTATCCTACCCTGCTCCGTAAGTTCTCCTAACCTGCTAGGTTATTATCCTATCCTGCTCCGTAAGTTCTCCTAACCTGCTAGGTTATTATCCTACCCTGCTCCGTAAGTTCTCCTAACCTGCTAGGTTATTATCCTACCCTGCTCCGTAAGTTCTCCTAACCTGCTAGGTTAATTATCGTATCCTGCTGGTTCTCCTAACCTGCTAGGTTAATTAACCTATCCTGCTGCGTAAATTCTCCTAAACTGCTACATTAAGTCAATTCTGTTCGTAACTGTATACCATCTAGTCCTTACTTGTCACGCCCTGACCTTAGTTATCTATGTTTTCTGTATTATTTTGGTTAGGTCAGGGTGTGACGAGGGTGGGTATGCTTGTTTTGTATTGTCTAGGGTTTTTTGTATGTCTCGGGGTATTGGTAAGTCTAGGTACATGTAAGTCTATGGTGACCTGAATTGGTTCCCAATCAGAGGCAGCTGTTTATCATTGTATCTGATTGGGGATCATATTTAGGTTGCCATTTTCCCTTTTGGTTTTGTGGGTTCTTGTCTATGTGTAGTTGCCTGTTCAGCACTCATTTGTACAGCGTCACGGTCCGTTTTGTTATTTTGTTAGTTTTGTTCAGTGTTCATTCTTATAATAAAGAATTTGACTCAACCTAACCAAACTGTATAACGCGTCTCATCTGCAATCACGTAAAGTGCCTCCAGGTTTCTCCTCCTGTGCACAGCGTGTGTGTGTGTGTGTGTGTGTGTGTGTGTGTGTGTGTGTGTGTGTGTGTGTGTGTGTGTGTGTGTGTGTGCGCGTGTGCGTGCGATGCATCCCTTCTCACCATCCCAACACTGAGACACCTGACCTTGCTAATGAGCATTACAGTATAATGAGTCCCCAGGGAAGTGTGATTAATTCATGCGTAATGGGTACTGTTTGTAACGAGAAACCCCCCCAGCGGGCTGCTCCAGGCTGGGCTCTCCATTTGACTTGTACCCACCTGGTACCGACCATCCATTCTGCTGGACTGCTGGACAAAGAAAACATGGTTCATTCATACTTGTCAGGATGTTTACTGCAAAACTCATTGGGTCAGGAATTAAATTGCATTCCTGTGTAGAGACATAACAAGGAGGTGAGACAGTGGCACTATGCTCATGAGCTATGTGAAAGTTATATTCTTCAATGTCACTATGTCAAAAGAAGTCCAACATTGGATGTACCAATCCCGGACTGTAGCTTTAATACTGTTCATACTGTGTTTCCATGGTTCCCTGTAGGACTTGCGGTACTTTAAATCAGAGAAGACAGACCGGGGTGTTCTGCAGGAGGGCTGGATCGACAACCAGGAACCCATCATGTGCTCCTACAAACTGGTGACAGTCAAGTTCGAGGTGTGGGGTCTTCAGACACGGGTGGAGCAGTTTGTACACAAGGTCAGTCCAGTTATGTCCACCCACCATTTCTGTATTCACACACACACACACACACACACACACACACACACACACACACACACACACACACACACACACACACACACACACACACACACACACACACACACACACACACACACACACACATCCATTTCCTCTCCCTTCAATTCAATTTAGCCCCCTCCACCCCTGTTCCCCCTCTGAGCTGTCCCTCTCCTTGCTTGAGGGTCTCTTTCCCTAACATCACACACACACACCATTACTCATACAGGGACACACATGGCTAACATTAACTGGTGGAGGAGTGGAAGAAAGACAGAGAACAACTCTTAAAGTTCATCCTCTCTGACTCACCTGTATTCTCACTAAGTCTTCTAGCTTCCTTTCCTCTCTGACTCACCTGTCCTCTCACTAAGCCTTCTAACTTCCTTTCCTCTCTGACTCACCTGTCCTCTCACTAAGTCTTCTAACATCCTGTCCTCTCTGACTCACCTGTCCTCTCTGACTCACCTGTCCTCTCTGAGACACCTGTCCTCTCACTAAGTCTTCTAGCTTCCTTCCCTCTCTGACTCACCTGTCCTCTCACTAAGTCTTCTAGCTTCCTTTCCTCTCTGACCCACCTGTCCTCTCACTAAGTCTTCTAGCTTCCTTTTCTCTCTGACTCACCTGTCCTCTCTGACATACCTGTCCTCTCACTAAGTCTGCTAGCTTCATTTTCTCTCTGACTCACCTGTCCTCTCACTAAGTCTTCTAGCTTCCTTTTCTCTCTGACTCACCTGTCCTCTCTGACTCACCTGTCCTCTCACTAAGTCTTCTAACTTCCTTTTCTCTCTGACTCACCTGTCCTCTCACTAAGTCTTCTAACTTCCTTTCCTCTCTGACTCACCTGTCCTCTCACTAAGTCTTCTAGCTTCCTTTCCTCTCTGACTCACCTGTCCTCTCACTAAGTCTTCTAGCTTCCTTCCTCTCTGACTCACCTGTCCTCTCACTAAGTCTTCTAGCTTCCTTTCCTCTCTGACTCACCTGTCCTCTCACTAAGTCTTCTAGCTTCCTTTTCTCTCTGACCCACCTGTCCTCTCTGACCCACCTGTCCTCTCACTAAGTCTTCTAGCTTCCTTTTCTCTCTGACTCACCTGTCCTCTCACTAAGTCTTCTAGCTTCCTTTTCTCTCTGACTCACCTGTCCTCTCTGACTCACCTTTCCTCTCTGACTCACCTGTCCTCTCACTAAGTCTTCTAGCTTCCTTCCCTCTCTGACTCACCTGTCCTCTCACTAAGTCTTCTAGCTTCCTTTCCTCTCTGACTCACCTGTCCTCTCACTAAGTCTTCTAACTTCCTTTCCTCTCTGACTCACCTGTCCTCTCACTAAGTCTTCTAGCTTCCTTCCCTCTCTGACTCACCTGTCCTCTCACTAAGTCTTCTAGCTTCCGTTCCTCTCTGACTCACCTGTCCTCTCACTAAGTCTTCTAACATCCTGTCCTCTCTGACTCACCTGTCCTCTCTGACTCACCTTTCCTCTCTGATACACCTGTCCTCTCACTAAGTCTTCTAGCTTCCTTCCCTCTCTGACTCACCTGTCCTCTCACTAAGTCTTCTAGCTTCCTTTCCTCTCTGACTCACCTGTCCTCTCACTAAGTCTTCTAGCTTCCTTTCCTCTCTGACACCACCTGTCCTCTCACTAAGTCTTCTAGCTTCCTTTCCTCTCTGACTCACCTGTCCTCTCACTAAGTCTTCTAGCTTCCTTCCTCTCTGACTCACCTGTCCTCTCACTAAGTCTTCTAGCTTCCTTTCCTCTCTGACTCACCTGTCCTCTCACTAAGTCTTCTAACTTCCTTTCCTCTCTGACCCACCTGTCCTCTCACTAAGTCTTCTAGCTTCCTTCCCTCTCTGACTCACCTGTCCTCTCACTAAGTCTTCTAGCTTCCGTTCCTCTCTGACTCACCTGTCCTCTCACTAAGTCTTCTAACATCCTGTCCTCTCTGACTCATCTGTCCTCTCTGACTCACCTTTCCTCTCTGATTCACCTGTCCTCTCACTAAGTCTTCTAGCTTCCTTCCCTCTCTGACTCACCTGTCCTCTCACTAAGTCTTCTAGCTTCCTTTCCTCTCTGACTTACCTGTCCTCTCACTAAGTCTTCTAACTTCCTTTCCTCTCTGACTCACCTGTCCTCTCACTAAGTCTTCTAACTTCCTTTTCTCTCTGACTCACCTGTCCTCTCACTAAGTCTTCTAACTTCCTTTCCTCTCTGACTCACCTGTCCTCTCACTAAGTCTTCTAGCTTCCTTTCCTCTCTGACTCACCTGTCCTCTCACTAAGTCTTCTAGCTTCCTTTCCTCTCTGACACTACCTGTCCTCTCACTAAGTCTTCTAGCTTCCTTTCCTCTCTGACTCACCTGTCCTCTCACTAAGTCTTCTAGCTTCCTTCCTCTCTGACTCACCTGTCCTCTCACTAAGTCTTCTAGCTTCCTTTCCTCTCTGACTCACCTGTCCTCTCACTAAGTCTTCTAACTTCCTGTCCTCTCTGACTCACCTGTCCTCTCTGACTCACATGTCCTCTCACTAAGTCTTCTAGCTTCCTTTCCTCTCTGACTCACCTGTCCTCTCACTAAGTCTTCTAACATCCTGTCCTCTCTGACTCACCTGTCCTCTCTGACTCACCTTTTCTCTCTGACACACCTGTCCTCTCACTAAGTCTTCTAGCTTCCTTCCCTCTCTGACTGACCTGTCCTCTCACTAAGTCTTCTAGCTTCCTTTCCTCTCTGACTCACCTCTCCTCTCACTAAGTCTTCTAACTTCCTTTCCTCTCTGACTCACCTGTCCTATCACTAAGTCTTCTAGCTTCCTTCCCTCTCTGACTCACCTGTCCTCTCACTAAGTCTTCTAACTTCCTTTTCTCTCTGACTCACCTGTCCTCTCACTAAGTCTTCTAACTTCCTTTCCTCTCTGACTCACCTGTCCTCTCACTAAGTCTTCTAGCTTCCTTTCCTCTCTGACACACCTGTCCTCTCACTAAGTCTTCTAGCTTCCTTCCTCTCTGACTCACCTGTCCTCTCACTAAGTCTTCTAGCTTCCTTTCCTCTCTGACTCACCTGTCCTCTCACTAAGTCTTCTAACTTCCTGTCCTCTCTGACTCACCTGTCCTCTCACTAAGTCTTCTAGCTTCCTTTCCTCTCTGACTCACCTGTCCTCTCACTAAGTCTTCTAACATCCTGTCCTCTCTGACTCACCTGTCCTCTCTGACTCACCTTTCCTCTCTGACTCACCTGTCCTCTCACTAAGTCTTCTAGCTTCCTTCCCTCTCTGACTCACCTGTCCTCTCACTAAGTCTTCTAGCTTCCTTTCCTCTCTGACTCACCTGTCCTCTCACTAAGTCTTCTAACTTCCTTTCCTCTCTGACTCACCTGTCCTCTCACTAAGTCTTCTAGCTTCCTTCCCTCTCTGACTCACCTGTCCTCTCACTAAGTCTTCTAGCTTCCTTTCCTCTCTGACTCACCTGTCCTCTCACTAAGTCTTCTAACATCCTGTCCTCTCTGACTCACCTGTCCTCTCTGACTCACCTTTCCTCTCTGACTCACCTGTCCTCTCACTAAGTCTTCTAGCTTCCTTTCCTCTCTGACCCACCTGTCCTCTCACTAAGACTTCTAACTTCCTTTTCTCTCTGACTCACCTGTCCTCTCACTAAGTCTTCTAGCTTCCTTCCCTCTCTGACTCACCTGTCCTCTCACTAAGTCTTCTAACTTCATTTTCTCTCTGACTCACCTGTCCTCTCACTAAGTCTTCTAACTTCCTTTCCTCTCTGACTCACCTGTCCTCTCACTAAGTCTTCTAGCTTCCTTTCCTCTCTGACTCACCTGTCCTCTCACTAAGTCTTCTAGCTTCCTTTCCTCTCTGACACCACCTGTCCTCTCACTAAGTCTTCTAGCTTCCTTCCTCTCTGACTCACCTGTCCTCTCACTAAGTCTTCTAGCTTCCTTTCCTCTCTGACTCACCTGTCCTCTCACTAAGTCTTCTAACATCCTGTCCTCTCTGACTCACCTGTCCTCTCTGACTCACCTTTCCTCTCTGACTCACCTGTCCTCTCACTAAGTCTTCTAGCTTCCTTCCCTCTCTGACTCACCTGTCCTCTCACTAAGTCTTCTAGCTTCCTTTCCTCTCTGACTCACCTGTCCTCTCACTAAGTCTTCTAACTTCCTTTCCTCTCTGACTCACCTGTCCTCTCACTAAGTCTTCTAGCTTCCTTCCCTCTCTGACTCACCTGTCCTCTCACTAAGTCTTCTAGCTTCCTTTCCTCTCTGACTCACCTGTCCTCTCACTAAGTCTTCTAACATCCTGTCCTCTCTGACTCACCTGTCCTCTCTGACTCACCTTTCCTCTCTGACTCACCTGTCCTCTCACTAAGTCTTCTAGCTTCCTTTCCTCTCTGACCCACCTGTCCTCTCACTAAGACTTCTAACTTCCTTTTCTCTCTGACTCACCTGTCCTCTCACTAAGTCTTCTAGCTTCCTTCCCTCTCTGACTCACCTGTCCTCTCACTAAGTCTTCTAACTTCATTTTCTCTCTGACTCACCTGTCCTCTCACTAAGTCTTCTAACTTCCTTTCCTCTCTGACTCACCTGTCCTCTCACTAAGTCTTCTAGCTTCCTTTCCTCTCTGACTCACCTGTCCTCTCACTAAGTCTTCTAGCTTCCTTTCCTCTCTGACACCACCTGTCCTCTCACTAAGTCTTCTAGCTTCCTTCCTCTCTGACTCACCTGTCCTCTCACTAAGTCTTCTAGCTTCCTTTCCTCTCTGACTCACCTGTCCTCTCACTAAGTCTTCTAACATCCTTTCCTCTCTGACTCACCTGTCCTCTCACTAAGTCTTCTGGCTTCCTTCCCTCTCTGACTCACCTGTCCTCTCACTAAGTCTTCTAGCTTCCTTTCCTCTCTGACACACCTGTCCTCTCACTAAGTCTTCTAACCTCCTTTCCTGTCCACCCTTCTTTTTTTCTTGCTCTCTCTTTCTCTCTCCCTCACTTTTCTCTCTCCCTCCCTCCCTTTCTTTATTTATTTATTTATTTCTCACTCTCCCTCTTTACCTTCCTTATCCTTCTCTCTCCATCCTCAGGTTATCCGTGACGTCCTGCTCCTAGGACACAGACAAGCCTTTGCCTGGGTGGATGAGTGGATTGGTGAGTTTGCGTCTTGTCTCTGTCCCAGTTAGTTCACATGTACACTCAGATGTGAGCTAGCTTGTTTATACTGTGTGTATATATATACATTATTATTATTACATTTAAAAATATATATATTTCATAGTATTGTATTTTATTGAGTAAGGAGATGGAGAGGGAGGGAGATGCAGACTAGTGCTGGGGCCAGGATTCTTACCCACACACTGAGTGGTGGCATGTATGTGCTGCAGTGGCCCAGTTACCTGCTAGACCAGCCTCTGGCACATAACTACTATCTACTTCTATGTGACCATGATCTTCGCTCTGCCTAATGTAGGACCTAGGCCACGGCACCAAGCACTGCTACTATCTATTATCTGTATATTTGAGTTTGTGTTCATTTGTCTGTTTCCTGAAAGCTATCTCAAAATATCACTAACGCATCTATACAAGCATTGATTTGTGTTAATAACCATTATTTTGTATGATGTTTTTAGTCTGAGAATGTATTGTCTAAACGTGTCTTCACTGTTTCATTGATTTGCTTCACTGTTTCAACATGAGCAAAAGGCTTATAACATGGATCTGTGTGGCCAGGATGGTCAAACACAAGGTACACTGCAACAAGACTTGAGTTCAATACTACAGTATTTAAAATACCTTAAGCGTTTGCTTTAACCTGCCTGGAGGGCCAGGTGGGTGGGGTTTGTATTTCCAATACATTTTTTATTGGTTCCAATGCAACAGGCAAGCTCAATCAACCACAGCTTCACTATTTCAAATCATTTCGAACAGTATTTGAATACACATCTGACTGAAACTACACTTCTCTCCCTGCTGTTACATTTGTTAGCAGCCTTTTTTTAGGAAAAAAGACAATTGATAGGCCAGACCACTCTTTCGTACATTTAGAATTATGTACTTAACTCTGTACGTTTTTTTTGAAAAGCTGACGCATCACGATTGTCATGGAGAAGGAACATAAACATTCTTAATAATAACAATAATGATTCAATGTATTTATAAATGTTATTTTTAATCCCAGGCCCCAGTCCCCGTCAATGTAAATATGAATTTGTTCTTAACTGGCTTGCCTAGTTAAATAAAGGTTAATAAAAAAATATATATAAAGCCCATTTCTCACAACCAATACGCTTTCTCACTGACCTTCATCAGAGAAACTCCCACTTGAGATGTATCCACTGCAAGAGAATCTTTGCTAAGATACATTTTTGTTTCTATTTTACCATTTTAATTTAAATCAATCACAGTAAGGTACTTAATCGTTACCCCAAAATGATTTGATATTGAGATAAAAATGGCTGCATTGGACCTTTAACATACAGTGGGGAGAACAAGTATTTGATACACTGCCGATTTTGCAAGTTTTCCTACTTACAAAGCATGTAGAGGTCTGTAATTTTTATCATAGGTACACTTCAACTGTGAGAGACGGAATCTAAAACAAAAATCCAGAAAATCACATTGTATGATTTTTAAGTAAATAATTTGCATTTTATTGCATGACATAAGTATTTGATACATCAGAAAAGCAGAACTTAATATTTGGTACAGAAACCTTTGTGTGCAATTACAGAGATCATACGTTTCCTGTAGTTCTTGACCAGGTTTGCACACACTGCAGCAGGGATTTTGGCCCACTCCTCCATACAGACCTTCTCCAGATCCTTCAGGTTTCGGGGCTGTCGCTGGGCAATACGGACTTTCAGCTCCCTCCAAAGATTCTCTATTGGGTTCAGGTCTGGAGACTGGCTAGGCCACTCCAGGACCTTGAGATGCTTCTTACGGAGCCACTCCTTAGTTGCCCTGGCTGTGTGTTTCGGGTCGTTGTCATGCTGGAAGAACCAGCCACGACCCATCTTCAATGCTCTTACTGAGGGAAGGAGGTTGTTGGCCAAGATCTCGCGATACATGGCCCCATCCATCCTCCCCTCAATACGGTGCAGTCGTCCTGTCCCCTTTGCAGAAAAGCATCCCCAAAGAATGATGTTTCCACCTCCATGCTTCACGGTTGGGATGGTGTTCTTGGGGTTGTACTCATCCTTCTTCTTCCTCCAAACACGGCGAGTGGAGTTTAGACCAAAAAGCTCTATTTTTGTCTGATCAGACCACATGACCTTCTCCCATTCCTCCTCTGGATCATCCAGATGGTCATTGGCAAACTTCAGACGGGCCTGGACATGCGCTGGCTTGAGCAGGGGGACCTTGCGTGCGCTGCAGGATTTTAATCCATGACGGCATGGTGTGTTACTAATGGTTTTCTTTGAGACTGTGGTCCCAGCTCTCTTCAGGTCATTGACCAGGTCCTGCCGTGTAGTTCTGGGCTGATCCCTCACCTTCCTCATGATCATTGATGCCCTACGAGGTGAGATCTTGCATGGAGTCCCAGACCGAGGGTGATTGACCGTCATCTTGAACTTCTTCCATTTTCTAATATTTGCGCCAACAGTTGTTGCCTTCTCACCAAGCTGCTTGCCTATTGTCCTGTAGCCCATCCCAGCCTTGTGCAGGTCTACAATTTTATCCCTGATGTCCTTACACAGCTCTCTGGTCTTGGCCATTGTGGAGAGGTTGGAGTCTGTTTGATTGAGTGTGTGGACAGGTGTCTTTTATACAGGTAATGAGTTCAAACAGGTGGAGTTAATACAGGTAATGAGTGGAGAACAGGAGGGCTTCTTAAAGAAAAACTAACAGGTCTGTGAGAGCCGGAATTCTTACTGGTTGGTAGGTGATCAAATACTTATGTCATGCAATAAAATGCTAATTAATTACTTAAAAATCATACAATGTGATTTTCTGGATTTTTGTTTTAGATTCCGTCTCTCACAGTTTAAGTGTACCTATGATAAAAAATTACAGACCTCTACATGCTTTGTAAGTAGGAAAACCTGCAAAATCGGCAGTGTATCAAATACTTGTTCTCCCCACTGTATATCCATACCTGCCCATGACTTACTCTATATCACCAAGGGGCTGGTTTCAATTGAAAGTGCATTTTATTCCAGGACGATACTTAATTCACTATAGAAACTGGCTCTCAGGGGAATGAAACAGTTTAGGGAACAGAAAAACCTTGTTTGAACGGGTTTCTAACTTTATCATGCTGGTCAGAAAACTGGAGCAGAACAAAAAAATGGTGGTTCTGTTCGGAAACAAAACAATTGGAAAATTGCCGGCCCTGTTTGTTGGTTTTTACTCTCATTGCACAGTCACTTCCCTGTAACATAGCTCTGCAATGGAAAGGCAGCACTCTACATGTAGAATCAGACAATACTGGGCAGTTTCACCTGAATTTAATGTTGTTCTGGCTACTTTGACCATGTTATCACTGCTTTTTGGCCCTTCAAGCGTTTGTCACTAATGGTTAACTACCCGCAGACTACGCCAACTTCCCCAGCTCTTTATGGTTGTGACCACCTGACCTCTTGCCGACCCTTCCCACAAGGCCTTGCTCCTCCTGCACCAAGTGTCCCAGCTAGCTAACAGGTGGCGTGGTGGTGGTCTGGAACATCTCCACAGATATAACTTGGGATGATGTGCAGGAGTACGAGAAACACATGAATGAGAAAAACAACATTAGAGTTGGCCATGTCCAACAAGCACAGCATACCACATCATAAACTCACCTGCCACCCACCGCCATCACTGGACGTGGTAGAGAGCCTTGAGACAGCCAGCCGTATGTCTTCACTCTTCCTTCACTGTTTCTCTGTCTGCTGGTGACTCATCTCCCTCTTCCTCTCTGACTCATTTCATGTCATCCATTCAAACACATTCAAACGTTCATGCATTGTCATTGACTGCATCAAACTTAATGCTTTGTTTGTCCTACCGGAACAGCACAGAACACGTGTACAGACCCAAACACACACACACACACACACACACACACACACACACACACACACACACACACACACACACACACACACACACACACACACACACACACATACACAAGCGCACAAGCACACACACACACACCAAAGCACACACACACACACAGGTGAGCAAGTCACTGTTAGCATTTCACTGTTAGTCTACACATGTTGTTTACAAAGCATGTTATGAATTTGATTTGATTTGACACACACACACGCACACACGCACACACACACACACACACACACACACACACACACACACACACACACACACACACACACACACACACACACACACACACACACACACACACACACACACACACACACAAGCACAGACACACACACACAAGCACAGACACACACAGACACTTGTGAGCAAGGATGATGACTGTGTTACTGTATCTCCTTTGGAACACACAACTGATGATGAATGCAGATTTGTGTTCAGAGCAGGGAACATCTTTTCATGTATTGCTTGTATTCATCTCCAAGAGCCTTTGAAATGTAAGCTCTTTTAAATCAGATACGTATTTACTGTATAATGTAATTGTGTTATTACACTACAATGCTAAGACATATAGTAGATGTCATGGGATTGAATATATATCCCTCTCTCTCCCCTCCTGAAGAAATGACCATGGACGAGGTGAGAGAGTACGAGCGGGCCACCCAGGAGGCCACCAACCGTAAGATCGGACCCTTCCCCCCATCCATCTCCATCACCGAGACCCCCCTGGCCTCGGTGGCCCGCAACGGGCCCTCCAGCGCCCCCTCCACCCCCCTCTCCACGGAGCCTCCAGAGTACCTCTCCGTGCCCAAGGACCGACCCAGGAAGAAGTCAGCCCCAGAGACCTTGACCCTCCCCGACCCCAATCGCAGGGACTCAGGCTTCAGGCTGGCTAGCATCTTCTCCTGGGGCTCAACCCCTAGCCCCCAGCCTGAATGAGAGGGGAACCCATAGGTGTGGTATACACCTATCTACATTCAGGGGGTGGCTATGTACATCTATTTTTTCCCCTAGACAACTTATGTAAAAGGGAGTGTTGTTCACAGACCTCCTGTAACTTGGTGGTGTGGTAAACGCCTCTCCACAGACAGTTGCTGGTATCACCCTGAAGCCAACCACTGTCACCAACTAACTGTGTCTTGGTCTGCCTTTGCAGAGAGATAGTCAGTCTGATCACCAGGCAACACATGGAGAGGAGTCTCAAGGCACACACCAAATACATGTACGCGCAAACACACACACACACACACACACACACACACACACACACACACACACACACACACACACACACACACACACACACACACACACACTGAGTGTCTTTTAAAAACCTCTTGAACCTCTCCATTGGTCCCATCAAAACACAGCAACCAGCACCATCTACCAGCCAGAAAGCTCATGTGGAGGTCAATTATATCTGATTTAATTTAGTTCACATTCCTCTGAATACTTTGTGCTTCTCTTCAGTGTCTCAGTCCTCTTTCATCTCAGTTGATATTGTATCTCAGGGTTTGTTACCTAGATACACAGAGATCTGATAAATAGACTCTTGAATCAGCACAGTCAATCTTTCTGCATATGGATATAAATGTGTGGGATGATCAAACTCATTTCCTCCTTCTTTCTCATTGCAGTCAAGCCCTCTTATTGGTTGGAAATTGACGCCATGTAATTGCAGATGTAACTATGTGTTGGTTGTTATTCATGGTTTGTTGTAGATCGCTGTGAACAGTTAGAGTAAAACGGTGGATTTCAGGAGAGTGTTATTTTATCCTGTGTTTTGTTTTGTAAATATGTATATTTAAGAGTTATCTATTGTAAAAATGCTGAATTCATTGATGTCTTTCAATGCTATGGAATTGCTGTAATCTCTGTATTGGAGAGAGAAAAAGAGGTCTGTGTAGAGCTCTGAAGTGGAGGCGTTCTCTTTCTGAATTCTGTTGGTATAGTTTTGTTGACCATGGTGTCCTTTAAGACATATATAAATGCATGGTTTGAATATCCAGCCTCTGCTTGTCTTTTAAACTGGGGAGAAAATGTACCTTTGAAATGGCAGTCTTCTATACGGTATGGAGCTTTTCCTTTGTTTGTTACAGACTACGGCAGGACAAAACATGTCTGATCAATGTTGGGATTTGGCTTTTAGGGATGATTTAAGTCATGAATTTGCAATCATGTTGTTGTTGTGTTTTATATCAAATCAATAAATTAAATATTGCTCAAACATCTGGTGTCATTCATATAAACGAAATGACAATAAATGGGGGAATTATGATATCTGTAGTTAATCAGTTTTTTGTTGAGTTTATTAAACTGAAATGACAAATGGGTTAGGTTAGTAGGGTCTGGCCTACTAGTCTGCAACTTGTCACTTGCAGTCACTGGATGCTTATTGTACGTTGGGGTAGGGTCCTTGCTATAGCTTTTTTACAACCAAACCTACGTTGTTTATATAAATAGCATGTTGTGGAAGGGTCCAGACACTTTTTTACAACCAAACCTACATTGTTTATGTAAATAGCATGTTGTGGAAGGGTCCAGACACTTTTTTACAACCAAACCTACATTGTTTATGTAAATAGCATGTTGTGGAAGGGTCCAGACACTTTTTTACAACCAAACCTACATTGTTTATGTAAATAGCATGTTGTGGAAGGGTCCAGACACTTTTTTACAATCAAACCTACATTGTTTATGTAAATAGCATGTTGTGGAAGGGTCCAGACACTTTTTTACAACCAAACCTACATTGTTTACAACATGAACAAAGGCGCCAAAAACACTTTTATAAATGCAAAGCTCTAAGTATAGTGATGCAAGTCTTTGCATGTTGTACACATTAAATTGTGTTATTTCTAACTTCCGCAATGTTATATTCCATTTTGTTGAGACTCGAGTGATACCTCTCCGTTCGTTCTACATGTAACTGTCAAACTAAAAGAAACGGAAGTTCCAGACACTTGTAGAATCTATGCCAAGGCGCAGTGAAGCTGTTCTGGCTCGTGGGGCCCAACGCCCTATTAAGATACTTTATGTTGGTGTTTATTTTATTTCGTCAGTTACCTGTAGCAGCAGGCTACACAGAGAATGGAACAGCTGGATTGGGGAAGCAGCTCGAGTCGCAATAAATGGAATATAAAGTCCGGAATGACACAATGTCATGCTGTACTGACAGCGTTTTTGTTTCTAAAAGGACGTATCTGGGTGTTTTTGGAGCATTTGTTCATGTTTGTTCAGTGCCACCGTACTGCACAACAAGGATGGGTGGTATGAGAGCTTCAAGTTCCTTGGCGTCCACATCACCAACAAACTAACATGGTCCAAGCACACCAAGACAGTTCGTGAGAGGGCACGACACAACCTATTCCCCCTCAGGAGACTGAAAAGATTTGCCATGGGTCCTCAGATCCTCAAAAGGTTCTACAGCTGCACCATCGAGAGCATCCTGACTGGTTGCATCACTGCCTGGTATGGCAACTGCTCGGCCTCCGACCGCAAGGCACTACAGAGGGTACTGCAAACGGCCCAGTACATCACCGGGGCCAAGCTTCCTGCCATCCAGGACCTCTAAACCAGGCGGTGTCAGAGGAAGGCCCTAAAAATTGTCAAAGACTCCAGCCACGTAAGTCATAGACTGTTCTCTCTGCTACCGCACGGCAATCGGCACTGGAGTGCCAAGTCTAGGTCCAAGAGGCATCTTAACAGCTTCTACCCCCAAGCCATAAGACTCCTGAACATCTAATCAATTGGCTACCCAGACTATATGCATTGCCCCCCCCCCCCCTCCCCCCTTTTACACCGCTGCTACTCTCTGTTGTTATCATCTATAGATAGTCACTTTAATAACTCTACCTATATGTACATATTACCTCAACTAACCGATGCCCCCGCAAATTGACTCTGTACCGGTGCCCCCCTGTATATAGTCTCGCTATTGTTATTTTACTGCTGCTCCTTAATTACTTGCTACTTTTATTTCTTAGTCTTATCCATATATTTTTTAACTGCATTGTTGGTTAGGGCTCGTAAGTAAGCATTTCACTGTAAGGTCTACACCTGTTGTATTCGGCGCATGTGACTAATGACATTTGATTTGATTTGATGAAGTGTTAATGTCAAATATACAGTGAAATGCCTTTCTTGCCAGGTCTAAACCCAACAATGCAGTAATCAACAAGAATGTAATACAAAAAATAACAAGGTAGTTCAAAAACACAATAAATAAAAATAAGAAAACGAGAAAGTAAGGGTCAGTTCCAGTACCATATTTACAATGTGCAGTGATACTGGAGTGATAGAGGTAGATAAAGTATTGTATTGAAACAAGCAGGAAGCAGGTCTCTAAACCTCAACCTTCTAGCCCGAAGTCCAACGTGCTATCGACTGTGCCACAAAAGCATGCTCAAGTGGAGAGTCGATATCCGAGCTTATACAGTTGAAGTCGGAAGTTTACATACACCTTAGCCAAATACATTTAAACTCAGTTTTTCACAATTCCTGACATTTAATCTTAGTAAAAATTCCCTGTCTTGGGTCAGTTAGGATCACCACTTTATTGTAAGAATGTGAAATATCAGAATAATAGTAGAGAGAAATATTTATTTTAGCTTTTATTTCTTTCATCACATTCCCATTGGGCAAAAAGAATACATGCACTCAATTAGTATTTGGTAACATTGCCTTTAAATTGTTTAACTTGAGTCAAACGTTTCATGTAGCCTTCCACAAGCTTCCCACAATAAGTTAGGTGAATTTTGGCCCATTCCTCCAGACAGAGCTGGTGTAACTGAGTCAGGTTTATAGGCCTCCTTGCTCGCACACACTTTTTCAGTTCTACCCACAAATGTTCTATAGGATTGAGGTCAGGGCTTTGTGATGGCCACTCCAATACCTTGACTTTGTTGTCCTTAAGCCATTTTGCCACAACTTTGGAAGTATGCTTGGGTCATTGTCCATTTGGAAGACCCATTTGCGACCAAGCTTTAACTTCCTGACTGATGTATTGAGATGTTGCTTCAATATATCCACATAATTTTCCTTTCTCATGAAGCCATCTATTTTGTGAAGTGCACCAGACCTTCCTGCAGCAAAGCACCCCCACAACATGATGCTGCCACATGATGCTGCCACCCCCGTGCGTCATGGTTGGGATGGTCCCCCTTTTTCCTCCAAACATAACAATGGTCATTATGGCCAAACAGTTCTATTTTTGTTTCATCAGACCAGAGGACATTTCTCCAAAAAGTACAATCTTTGTCCCCATGCGCAGTTGAAAACCGTAGTCGTGCTTTTTTTATGCCGGTTTTGGAGCAGTGGCTTCTTCCTTGCTGAGCGGCCTTTCAGGTTATGTCGATATAGGACTCGTTTTACTATGTATATAGATACTTTTGTTCCTGTTTCCTCCAGCATCTTCACATGGTCCTTTGCTGTTGTTCTGGGATTGATTTACACTTTTGGCACCAAAGTACGTTCATCTCTAGGAGAAAGAACGTGTCTCCTTCCTGAGCGGTATGACGGCTGCGTGATCCCATGGTGTTTATACTTGCGTACCATTGTTTGTACAGATGAACGTGGTACCTTCAGGCGTTTGGAAATTGCTCCCAAGGATGAACCAGACTTGTGGAGGTCAACAATTTATTTTCTGAGGTCGTGGCTGATTTTTTTGATTTTCCCATGATGTCAAGCAAAGAGGCACTGAGTTTGAAGGTAGGCCTTGAAATACATCCACAGGTACACCTCCAATTGACTCAAATGATGTCAATTAGCCTATCAGAAGCTTCTAAAGCATGGCATCATTTTCTAAGCTGTTTTATAGGCACAGTCAACTTGGTGTATGTTAACTTCTGACCCACTGGAATTGTGATACAGTGAGTTATAAGTGAAATAATCTGTCTGTAAACAATTGTTGAAAAAATGACGGGTCATGCACAAAGTAGATGTCCTAACCGACTTGCCAATACTATAGTTTGTTAACAAGACATTTCTGGAGTGATTGAAAACACATTTTAATGACTCCAACCTAAGTGTATGTAAACTTCCAACTTCAACTGTAAACCCAGAGTCATTACACAACTCCCTCCTTTCAAAGAGCGCATCCTCGTTTTAGCTTGCGACTCAATGTCTTATAGGAACGTGCTCACTGGCCAAGCTGCGTTCACTGATCACTGCCGGTTGTGTTACAGCCCAGGATCCAACCAGGGTCTGTAGGGACACCTCTAGCACTGCGATGCAGTGCCTTAGGCCACTCAGGAGCCCACGTATAGGGATAAGGTGACTAGGCATCAGGATGTATGGTAAACCGATTAGCAGCAGCGTATATGATGATTGTAGGCCTATGTGAGTGGGTGTGTGTGTTTAGAGTGTCAGTGTGCGTGAGTGTGTCGGGCCCTGTGAGTGTGCATAGAGACAGTGCAAAAATATCAAATGAATGAATCACTGGTTGCGTTAGGTTTCTCAGAAACATTCAATTTACATCAAAAATAGAGATTTGGTTGTAAAAAAAGCAAACTGCTCCCAAGGTTAGGGTTTTCAGTAGGATCCCTGAAAGCATTAACAGTTGGAGTTGAGGCTTTTATTTTGAAACGCTCACTGTAAAGCAAGCGGAAGTACAATTTAATTGGAGCTTTGAACAATCGACGTCATCCAGCAGTACCAGCCCACTGCTGCTGTCCCAAAGCAAGCACAAGTCTGAACTTTTCTCAAAGCCGATAGATAACAAACCTGGTTGATTAAGGAAAGAGTGCGAGTCAACTGCACTTTTATACTCTCATTAAGGTTAATTGTAAGTGGAGTAATGTCATTTTGTTCCTTCTTCGGTGGTGAGGTCTTTAAAGACCACTTTAAAACTGGTAAGAGGCTCCTCAGCTAGCTAAGATAGCATTTCAAGTTAGTCAGTTACAGTAGCTACAGTATTTTAGCTAACTTGTAAACATGAGATTAGTCAGTAAAAGTAACTTCTACATCTGCTTTGCCTGCTGTTTGGAGTTTTAGGCTGGGTTTCTGTATAAGCACTTTGTGACATCTGATGTAAAAGGGTTTTATAAATACATTTGATTTTATTCGGGACGTTGTGGCAACTATAACGTCTGTGGTATCTTTTACAGTAACGTTAGCTCTACTGTGTCCTAAAATGGACTATGACTTATGCTCAATCAGTAGCTAACAAAAAGTAGCATGCTTTTGTAATCACTGATTACACAAGGGCCACGTTCAGTAGCCAAACGTTTTCGAACGTTGCAGATAGAAATACCATGAATAGAGCCGACGTAAGTCATTATTCTACATGTCGGAGAGACATGTTTGCTCTACATAGCTAACATGTTTCTATCTGAACGTTCCAAAACGTTGCATACTGCTGAACGCGCCCCTGGCTTTTACCAAACCGTGATGAAAGATTGAACCACCAGTCAGTTCCGTTAAACTGTAGCAACTTATTCTACTGTGCCAAGAAAACAAATGTAAACCAAACATTAATAGTTGCAGTAACTATAAAGTATAATTGAAAATACAATTTGTATTATTTATAAATATACAATGTAGCGCCTAAATATACAAGTATATTTAGATCTTAATGTGGCCACTTATGTCATCGTTTCTCCTAAATGTAGGTTTTGACATGTCCTCCTGTAACATCACTCAAAGAGAATGTGTTGAACATTGGTCCCTCCCCAGGGTTAATAGATGACAAACCGGTTTGGTTAAGGAAATAATGCGAGTCAACGGCACTTTTATCCTCTCATTGAGGATTATTCCTGGTGGATTAATTATGTTTTCACTGGTCAAATCATCCTGCAACTTCACTCAAAGAGAATGTGTTGAACATGGATCCTAGATCTACTTTTGGCTAATCTCACTGTAATCTTCTATCTCCCCAGGGTTGTATGTGTGTGCCCAGTGTGGACACCAGCTGTTCTCCAGCAGATCTAAGTACGAGCATTCCTCCCCCTGGCCTGCCTTCACTGAGACCGTCCTCCAGGACAGTGTGTCCAAGCACGAGGAGAGACCTGGGGCATTCAAGGTGAGATCCTCTCAGTTTGGGCGTGGAGTTGCATTGGACCAGAGTTGTGAAGTTTACCTTAGGTACAGATCTAAGATCAGCTAAGCTTCCCCTTCCCCAATCTTAACCATTAGTGGGGGAAATGCGAAACTAACCCAAGATCATTGTCTATGGCAGTGGTCACCAACCGATTGACTGGTCGATCTACTAGGCATTCGTAGTCGATCACCAAACGTTTCTGTAGAAACGATAAAGGCTTGTGCTCCTTTATTTAATTTTTTTATTCGACTTTGTGCTTTGGGCGGAAGGTGCACTTGATTCAGAAGCCCTGCGCGCCGGGTAGGCAAAGAGTTCCCATTTTAAATGACTTAATTTGTCTGAAGAGACAAACTCTGCTTTCCTGGCGGACCAGGAAAGGTGTGGCTAAATCAAGTGCTCCTACTGTGCTAGCCAATCAGATGGCTCAAATCACCTAGTACAGCTTCCACGACCCCACAGCAAAGTTTGATAGTAGCGCTAGCCATGACCAGAGAGAAGCTGTCAGGGAATACAGCAGAGCTGCTGTTCTTATGATTGACTTCATGTTGAAGTTTTTATTCAGCACTGTCAACACTGTTTTTATTCAACACTTACAAAACATAAACACGCTTCTCCTTCATTCCACTCGCGCTGCAGCTGCAATGAGTTAGTAGCCAAGTGTGTCGCTAGGCCTGCGTTTTATTATTAGCAGCTCATGTCTATTTTAATATCGATGGATATTTCACTTTCTCTGGTCATAAGAACAGCGTGAGTTTGTGCATGAGGCAGAAATAATGCGGTGCGAGTCGAGTTTCACAATCAGTGGGAGGACAGTGTACCCTCTGGTCAGTCTCACTGGAGGAAAGTAGAGAGCAGGGACCGTGATAGATGGACGCTCTGCTGCTCTCTCCTTTCCTCCGCTGAGACTGACCATCAGATGCAGGTAACATTAATTAGTCCAGTAAATTAAAAAATATAATTATTTCAATTAATGCTCAACTATGCCTCTCAACTGATCTATTTTGTTATCAAAGCTTGAGTTTTGAAATATAATATGGTCTGAGAAGAACAATATTGGCAGGCCAAGCATATAGCCAAATATGCTGTGATAATGTATTAGATCTACTGCACAACAACGTAATTCCTACACAATAATTGTTTTGTTAAGTTATATTTTTTTAAATAATCTGAGCGGTAAATTTCGGCTTGCTTTTTGACTGCGAAAGTGATCTTGACTCGAAGATGGGTGACAACCCTACTCCATAGGGGCATCCCTCTGTTGACTGTTCATTGCTAAGTAATTGTATCCCCGACATTTTCCATAGGCACAAAAAGCGTATTTCTGCAATTGGCATGCTGACTGCAGGAATGTTCACCAGAGCTGTTGCCAGAGAATTTAATGTTAATTTCTCTACCATAAGCCGCCTCCAACGTCATTTTAGAAAATGTTGTACGTCCAACCGGCCTCACAACCGCAGACCATGTGTATGGTGTTGTGTGGGGGAGTGGTTTGCCGATGTCAACATTGTGAACAGAGTTAATGAATGAAAACACTTTTTTCTTGTTAAAAAATTTGGCACATAGAATTGACTATTGTATGGAAAGATGGAATCTGCTAGTTGTGTGTTTCAGGTCCGATGTGGGAAGTGTGGAAACGGACTGGGTCATGAGTTTGTGGGCGACGGGCCAAAGAAAGGACTCTCACGCTTCTGAATATTCAGCAGCTCACTGAAGTTCGTCCCTAAAGGTATGGGTTCACTTAAACTATGTAGTCACAGAATGTCAAGCCAATTTGATTAGATAATAGTCAAAACATGTCAATGTCTCTGGTTGATACCTAACCAATCTGACTGAGCACACGTTAACCACTGGATAGTTAATGTTACACTTAAAAACGTTGATGAATTAAAATGTTGTCCTTTCTCTCCACAGATAAGGTAGATGGACAGTAAGGTGAGCTGCAGGGGTATGGAGTCACAGTGGTGGTAGAGCAGTAGGATTGTCTGGAGTCTGTGCTGCTGAAGGAGTGGAGGACAGTGGATGAAGTGTCCTGTGATAAAGCCCACTCTGGGACCTCCAGGACACTGATGGTCAATGTCTTCACTGGACAAGGACAGGGCAACTCCCACCAAATAGTCAGCTACATTATGCAATAATACACAATCATAATATAACAATAATACACAATCATAACACAGACAAGTACAAGGAGTTACACGATTACACAAAGATAGTCACTTAATCATTGTTTTATGTTTTATCTTAACATTGTCAGTCTAAAGGGGGATTGCTATGTAGCCTTCATAGTGTTGAATGTAACTTCAAAATGTCCTAATTTATATATAGTAGTGAAAGCAAACAAGTGCTCTGACTTATGGCTCAATCTACCAATGTATGTTAATCAGTTCTATCAATGATTTTATGAGCCTCTTAAAGATTTACAGTGATGTAAATAAAATCTCAATCGTCTTAACGGTCACAATGTATAATATGCAAACAAAAAGAGAAATGAAACTGAGAAATAAAGATGTACTTTTATAGAAGATTACATTATTTGTTTGTTTATATTTTTATGGGCACAACGTTAACAAGTGTGCCATGAAAATAGTTTTTCAGCCATCTTTATGACCAACACATCAATCATGCCAGTATTTTACTGTACTCACCTCAAGAGATTAGCAGACCTGAAAATACTAAATCGTTAATATATACTCAATCATTACTCAGGTTATGATACTAATCTTGTTCCACATCTTTCACAGTGACAGTTTATTTTATTTTATGCATTATACTCCCACCTTGTGGCAGACATGAGACCACGCATTACCCAATCAGGACGGGCTTGTCAGTTGGTCTGGCAATGAATGTGGGCTGGACTCACAAATATCCACCCCTCCAAAAATGCTAACCTGATATTTGTGCCTCTAACTTTATCACTCATCATTATTCGCGATTCATTAAGGACTATCTGTAATCATGGTAGCATCCACATTAATGTAGAATTGTTTAGAAACATATTATATTCTTATTTACAATAAATGTGACTCAAAAATGACAACACATTATTTACCATTCAATTCTATTGGGCACAAAATAATCTGAAACACAACCAAAACAAACACCAAATGCATCGAACAAGTTAGAGTCACAAGCTTGATGTAATCATTGCTAACCTGAATGAGGGAGACTCATATCTCCCTCATTAACTTTAAGCATCAGCTGTCAGAGCAGCTTACAGATCGTTGCACCTGTACATAGCCCATCCAACTACCTCATCCCCATATTGTTATTATTTTTTTGCTCCTTTGCACCCCAGTATCTCTACTTGCACATTCATCTTCTGCACATCTATCACTCCAGTGTTTAATTGCTAAATTCTAATTACTTTGCCACTACGGCCTGTTTATTGCCTTACCTCCTTAATCTTACCTCATCTGCACACACTGTATATAGACTTTTCTATTGTGTTATTGACTGTATGTTTGTTTATTCCATGTGTAACTCTGTGTTGTTGTTTGTGTCGCACTGCTTTGCTTTATCTTGGCCAGGTTGCAGTTTTAAATGAGAACTTGTTCTCAACTGGCCTACCTGGTTAAATAAAGGTGAAATAAAAATGCCTTCTCTCAGACCATCCACCAGGACAGTGTGTTCAGAATGGGGATATGAGCTCTCCTCCACATGGCCTGCCTTCTCTCAGACCATCCACCAGGACAGTGTGTTCAGAATGGGGATATGAGCTCTCCTCCACATGGCCTGCCTTCTCTCAGACCATCCACCAGGACAGTGTGTTCAGAATGGGGATATAAACTCTCCTCCACATGGCCTGCCTTCTCTCAGACCATCCACCAGGACAGTGTGTTCAGAATGGGGATATGAGCTCTCCTCCACATGGCCTGTCTTCTCTCAGACCATCCACCAGGACAGTGTGTTCAGAATGGGGATATGAGCTCTCTTCCACATGGCCTGCCTTCTCTCAGACCATCCACCAGGACAGTGTGTTCAGAATGGGGATATGAGCTCTCCTCCACATGGCCTGCCTTCTCTCAGACCATCCACCAGGACAGTGTGTTCAGAATGGGGATATGAACTCTCCTCCACATGGCCTGTCTTCTCTCAGACCATCCACCAGGACAGTGTGTTCAAATCCCCTGGGGATTGGGGACCAGTGAAGGTGTATTGTGTGTGCAGTCAGAGAGGGACCGATTCACCCTTATGGCCTATAGGAGTCCTAACGTGTGTAGGGGTTGTTTGTGACTTTGTGTGATTGTTGTCAATGGAGGTTTTAGTTTTCCACCAACTTATTTTACAACGGAACACATAACATGTTTTATGTGTCCCCTTTTAACAAGGATACAGAACGTTAAAACAGAGGGAATCCTTTCTAGGTGTTTGTTTCAGGTCTGTTGTGTGGAAATGGACTGGGTCATGAGTTCTTATACGACGGAGCAAGAGAGGGACTCCTGCTCCTGAATATTCAGCAGCTCACATTCATCCCTAAAGGTGGGAATTCAGTGTGTTTGACCTGTGTGAGCAGAAAGAGTTATCCTGTGTAGAATAGAACTCATTTGAAAAACAACACAAAGACACTAATGGAGGGTTAAGGATGGTCTTTTTGTATTCTCCTCTGATATAGAGTACTACAGAATATACTCTGACCCTGCTCCCCAGCTCCTCTCTCCAATGTTAAGGTAGATATATATACAGTAAGGTGGGCAGCAGGGGTATGGAGTCACAGTGGTGGTAGAGCAGTAGGATTGTCTGGAGTCTGCTGCTGAAGGTGTGGAGGACAGTGCACAAAGTGTCCTGGGATAATAGCCTAAAAAGTAGTTAGATTGGCTTTTATAACACATAAGCCAATAGCCATCTATTAGACATTAAATACACTGCTTTTTATTAAATACAAGTCATCACGTATGACAATGAAACACTAAATTAATGAATAATAATTGCCAAATAATCCTCTGTTAAAGTTCAATTCGGGGACTGTCTGCGTATTTTAACTGTTTTATCAATGTTTATTCACTTCTGAATCTCAGTCTCTTCAGCCAGCGAGTGGGTCTTGGTTTATGATCTCTGGTAAAGAGTGACTGGTGTTGAATTACATTACATAGCCACTTCCACTGGAGACTGGAAAGTCCCACCTATTTCATTCGCTGAAAGGCCCGTCACTTCTTGGCAGACAGATACTCAAACGAAGCACAGTGCTGGAAATCTATCTGCATCCACATAAACTAGTCATGGCATCGTTCTATGAAAAACACAGAAGGTTTTATATTGAATTAAATAGAAGAAAACAGAGAGACGGAGAGAGAGAGAGAAACAGGCAGTTCCTTAATGTATCCATTGGCTGTATTATACAGCTCAAGTATTAAGGAACTGACAATCTCTCTTCTCACTCTCTCTGTTTTCTTCTATTCAATTATAGGTAGCCTAATATTTAATCACTTAGCTAAGTGGGCAGGGGGAACACATGACAGGCATTCATTTGAAATATGGTATAAGGTATAAGGTTATAAGGTATTATATAAGCCAATTGTCATCTATAAGGCATTTATTCAGTGATTTTCTTCTTTGTCAAAAATAAATGTTTATTTATTCACAACTAGGATCTGATGGGTAACACTTTATTTTAAGGGTCCATAATAAACCATCAAGTGAATGGACAAGACAAAATATTGAAGTGCCTTTGAACGGGATATGGTAGTAGGTGCCAGGGGGTGTGTTTTTCACGCTCCACAGTTTCCCGGCATGGATCAAGAATGGTCCACCACCCATAGGACATCCAGCCAACTTGACACAACTGTGGGAAGCATTGGAGTTAAAATTAATGCTTTCAACACCTTGCAGAGAGCATGTCCCGATTAAATTGATGCTGTTCTGAGGGCAAAAGGGGGAATGTCAGCTTTCTGTCAGGTTTTCTGTGTTATAAGTGGCAGAGATGTGTCAATCAGTATATTGGACTTCTCTGTGATGTTCCCCAGCTCTGTGTTCTGTCTAATTCCTCCCCCTCCTGTTGACAAGGAGCTGCTGGCGCGGTGTAATCTCAGACTCTCTTGCTAACGGCTGGTCCTCCCTGTTTACCTGACCGGAGAATACGCTCACGGGTGAGTCACACTCGATAAGTCCTGCGTATCGGGCTTCAACCAGTTTTCTCTGGTCAAAGGCAGGGGTTCAGCACTTCGTCTGGGCAAAGGACTAATGCTCAACAGGCTAGACTCCCTGTGCTCCTTTAAGTGTGCCTTAAACACCAAGCCCCTTTTGGTTTCCTGCTTGAGCCCACAGTAATGGTCTGCTAACGGGCTACCTGTGGTAGAGCCCCTTAAGCTAAGGTTGTTATCAGTGTTCCCTTTTCTCCTGAACACTTTATTCAACCAATAGAGTAACTAGTTAGGGAAAACCAGTAAGACTTCATGTTTGGTTTCACAAGTTATATACACTGCTCAAAAAAATAAAGGGAACACTTAAACAACACAATGTAACTCCAAGTAAATCACACTTCTGTGAAATCAAACTGTCCACTTAGGAAGCAACACTGATTGACAATACATTTCACATGCTGTTGTGCAAATGGAATAGACAAAAGGTGGAAATTATAGGCAATTAGCAAGACACCCCCAATAAAGGAATGGTTCTGCAGGTGGTGACCACAGACCACTTCTCAGTTCCTATGCTTCCTGGCTGATGTTTTGGTCACTTTTGAATGCTGGCGGTGCTTTCACTCTAGTGGTAGCATGAGACGGAGTCTACAACCCACACAAGTGGCTCAGGTAGTGCAGTTCATCCAGGATGGCACATCAATGCGAGCTGTGGCAAAAAGGTTTGCTGTGTCTGTCAGCGTAGTGTCCAGAGCATGGAGGCGCTACCAGGAGACAGGCCAGTACATCAGGAGACGTGGAGGAGGCCGTAGGAGGGCAACAACCCAGCAGCAGGACCGCTACCTCTGCCTTTGTGCAAGGAGGTGCACTGCCAGAGCCCTGCAAAATGACCTCCAGCAGGCCACAAATGTGCATGTGTCAGCATATGGTCTCACAAGGGGTCTGAGGATCTCATCTCGGTACCTATTGGCAGTCAGGCTACCTCTGGCGAGCACATGGAGGGCTGTGCGGCCCCACAAAGAAATGCCACCCCACACCATGACTGACCCACCGCCAAACCGGTCATGCTGGAGGATGTTGCAGGCAGCAGAACGTTCTCCACGGCGTCTCCAGACTCTGTCACGTCTGTCACATGTGCTCATGTGCTCAGTGTGAACCTGCTTTCATCCGTGAAGAGCACAGGGCGCCAGTGGCGAATTTGCCAATCTTGGTGTTCTCTGGCAAATGCCAAACGTCCTGCACGGTGTTGGGCTGTAAGCACAACCCCCACCTGTGGATGTCGGGCCCTCATACCACCCTCATGGAGTCTGTTTCTGACCGTTTGAGCAGACACATGCACATTTGTGGCCTGCTGGAGGTCATTTTGCAGGGCTCTGGCAGTGCACCTCCTTGCACAAAGGCGGAGGTAGCGGTCCTGCTGCTGGGTTGTTGCCCTCCTACGGCTTCCTCCACGTCTCCTGATGTACTGGCCTGTCTCCTGGTAGCGCCCCCATGCTCTGGACACTACGCTGACAGACACAGCAAACCTTTTTGCCACAGCTCGCATTGATGTGCCATCCTGGATGAACTGCACTACCTGAGCCACTTGTGTGGGTTGTAGACTCCGTCTCATGCTACCACTAGAGTGAAAGCACCGCCAGCATTCAAAAGTGACCAAAACATCAGCCAGGAAGCATAGGAACTGAGAAGTGGTCTGTGGTCACCACCAGCAGAACCATTCCTTTATTGGGGGTGTCTTGCTAATTGCTTATAATTTCCACCTTTTGTCTATTCCATTTGCACAACAGCATGTGAAATTTATTGTCAATCAGGGTTGCTTCCTAAGTGGACAGTTTGATTTCACAGAAGTGTGATTGACTTGGAGTTACATTGTGTTGTTTAAGTGTTCCCTTTATTTTTTTGAGCAGTGTATTTTATTAGTTTTTTTCTATACAACTTGTTTCTTTCAGAAGAGATTGTTTGCTTCTTGAACTCTCTTTCACAACACCTTTACAATGACTTTTAATAGTTCTATCTTACCCTATAGCTTTCCTCATTACAACACTTCAAGGTGTCAATGCCCCAAATTCTGCACTCTTCTGGCAATTAAGCCCATGCCTTCCTCAAATAAAGTTATACAACACATCATTCCCTTCACATGTGATGCTGTTAAACAAAGTTAGATGACACATTTTCCCCTTCACACATGACGACGACCACCGGTGATGTCTCCTCCAATGCCCACCTGCTGTTCTACAGCTCTATCAGCTCTGACCCAGGGCTTGAGTTCAACAGGTTGCTTCCATATAAGGTGAACTTCCACCCTCCGGCAGCAGAATATCTGTACTTTAAATGGGTCATGCTGTATTCCAGCTGCTCGAGGCTGGCTCTTCTTCTGCTGCTGAGGATTTTTCTTCTTCTGATTCTTTGTTTTACGACCAGCAGAGTCCTGCTGGGGGACTGGAGGAGTCATTAGGTCACCAGGACTTGGGCCAATCACGACAACCCCTCCATGGAGTCATCCAATGGTTGTGAATCCTGTGACCTTGCCTCGTCCAAAAACATTCCTTTACCCCGACCCCCAATAGTCTCTTTATGTATTCTGAAAATAAATAGAAACTCAACTTGCAACAATTTCAAAGTTTGTACTGACTTACAGTTCATATGAGGAAATCAGCCAATTTAAATACATCAATTAGGCCCTAATCTATACCTTAAAAAAAGGTAGAAATTTATATTTTATGAACGTGTTTTTAAAAGGTTGGAATAAATCTTTACATTTCCTTGGTTTTCTCTCGTAAAACCATGCTGACTACAAGTTTAGACAGCTGGCCCTAGACTCATTTAGCTGACATTGGCTAATTGAGTGACTGCTGATGCACAACCAAATGTCAAAATTGCACCTTCTCTACCACAGATTATGTATTAGGTGTTTGGTTGATAATGCACAGCAGTGTACCAGTAGTGGATCCAGAGACCCCCCCCCCCCCCCCTTCCTTCCAAAGGCTTTAAACTTTTAGAGGTTATTAATGTTAAGGCTTTACGAGAGGAAACCAAGGAAATGTAAAGGTTTATACCAACCTTTTAAAAACACGTTCATAAAATATAAACACTGTATATAGACCTAGTAGATAGATATATATATAGATCAGCTGCCTGTCTGACTTGTGTGTAAATAACACAGGCCCAAACGTTTGGTCAGGGAAGGATTATTGTCATTATGTTAGTGATTCTTCACCAACAGTGTTTGCTTGAAGCACTTTACTGTGGCAGTTATAAATGAACCACTTCATAACTATACACCTTGGGCTGTTTGGGAGGGTGCACCATTCTAGAACATTTAGATAGAAAGTGTGGAACAGGCATGGTTCTCAGTCATAAACAGTAGGGCATCATGTGAGCTGCTCTGTACATTGCATTTCTATATAGAACACTCAGAACATCGCCCCACCCACTTAATAAACCCCTGTTCAAACCCTTACTATCCTACAAGTTCTCCCTTAAAGTACATAAGTTCAGAATGTGGATATGAGCTCTTCTCCAGCAATTCCAAGTTTGAGCATTCCTCCCTATGGCCTGCCTTTTCCAACACAAACAAACAGGCCTATTTATAGACTTTGACTCATTGGTCATGTGCTGCTCTACAGCACCACCACTGTTCTGTGCCGTCTGGCAAACATTTCTAACTGCGTCAAGAGTAAAAGAGCTCAGCTCAGAGAGGACATTTGCTGAGAACCCAGAGTTGAGCTACAAGCCATTGTAGGATACCAAGAGTTGAAATGGGTCTTCCAGCCTTGGGTCTGATACCGTTTTTGGGGCCCCTTGCGTTTCCAGTAGCATTGGGAACAATCGCAGTAGGGGGGTTTATATTGATTAAGGCGATTCATAAGAAACCTTCGTATCATACCGGAAGTCCCATAATAACACGTTCCGTGATGGTAAAGTCAAATAAAGCTTCTGGAAATGAACCCACTGGAAATGCTGGCAGCAAGAAGACAGAAGGACAACGCAGCAGCAATGAAACTACGATCATAATTGCTTACGGCCTTGGAGTGGTTGACACTTATAAAAAGTAGGTCTATAATTTTTACACATTTCTATCAAGTCTGCTTTACCCACTGAGTACAATGGGCCTTTTGATTCATAAGAGCATGGATAGGCCATTATTTTCATGATATAATTCCTATTACATTGTAGAATTTCTTTTGAATTGACACAAGAATGATGTCAGCCTACTGATACCTCCTTTTCTCTCCTCATAAGTGTTAAAAAAGGTAGACCATCTCAGTTTGGTCCGGGTAACTTTCGCATAGCAGAGGCAGACCATATTCCACCATTGGCTTCTCTGAGGATAGCCCGAAACCATGAACGACTGGATCGTCTCCTACAAGTGAATCCAAGGCTTCATGAGATGATCATGAGCCTTGATTATGACCCAACTGGACAGAACCTGTTAACCATGAGGGTTCTTTACCAGGATCACAGAGATGCTCTGACCACTGGAAACAGCAGGGAATCTCAAGTATCCAGGTGAATGCTTTAGAGTAGGCAACACCTTTTCTGTGTTATCCTGTATGGTTTAGCAGATATGGAGGAAAATACATTTCCAGTTATGGAAGAATAGCAAAATGGCCACCATGATGATGATGTGTGATGTCGTACATGGCGCCGTAGTTATTCTCGGCCATCAAAACATAGGTGTAGTCATCACCTTTTCTGTTATCATGTTTTCTGTGTTCTAGTCGTCTGCTGGCAGAGACAATCCTAGACGGAGATGCTGCACTTATGCTGAGGAAGGCTTTTATCATGGGTCATCCTATATCTTCCTGGCAGCTCAGAGAAGACGCAGGTAAAAACATTGATTATTTTCCTGTTCCCTCATCTTACAGTAGATACTGTAGATCTTTAGCGTCTCTTACAAAAGTAACAATTTCACAAAGTTTGTCTTAGTCGCTGAGTTTGCCTGTATGTTATATTAGGAGTATTTTACAAAAAAACTAAGATATGCATAAAGTATATTTCTCACCCGTCCACCATTGATATGGTCTCAGAATATTATCATTTTGAATAATGGAGCATCAGAGCTAGACTAATAGAAAACATGTGTTTAGTTCCTAGAATACTGTTATCAACACTTGCTCTTGCTTTCAGGCGACTTGAAGCTAAATGCCTTGAATGTGTGGGACAATTTGGGATTTCATCAAAAATGGACTAATGATTTTTATTTATTTTTTAAACATAAAAATAAATAAATAAAAATACATAATTGCTTTTTGAGTAAAATGTCACTTTAAAGTTCACATTTTCCCTATTTGAAACTATGTACTTATTCTAGGATTGGCCGCACCATATACCGATGGTAACATTGACATGTCTGATGAAGGAACAAGGGACTACTACAGATATGGCTACATTGAGCTGGTCAAAGCATACCACAAGAAGGGGATAATCGACAAGAATCAAGCAAAAAAGCTAATTTCATGGGTGGAAAGAGACATGCACCTGGACCGGGATACCCAAGAGTATGAGGAGATCCTTGATTACATTAAACGTCATTTTCGTGTTTTCCGGTGGTAGAAATGGCAACTCAGACAATACAGAGTAAATACAGATTGTGTACTCTAACGGGAGTTCCCAAGTTAAAAACGTTTCTATGATATGCAAATTATGGAATTCAGTATTGTTGGATTCTAGTTTGAAATATACTAATTCCTGTGACCATTCTAGAACTCATTGATTAATTTACATGTGTAAGGAATGCATATGCTGGGGTCAAGGAAGGGTAGATAGGGACTTATGGAAAGTTACTGAGTGTAGAAAGTTCATATTCTGCTCCCTGTTTCTAAGGAGGGAGTTGAAGGGCAATAGTTAGTCTCTGATAAGGAAGGCCAGCTGAGGAACTAGGGAGGAGCGAGGAATGCGTCTCGAGGTCAAGTCAACAGATGAAGTGAGAAGAAACCTCTGGGAGGCAGGCCAGAGAGACCCACCACAACGACTCTCCTACTACAGTCCTATTTCACACATACACTTCCACGCATGAAGGTTTAAGTATCAGGCAGGGCTATGACTACACCAGTGAGAGGAACCAATTAAGTTTCTGCCTAGCAACAGAGATGTATTGGCTGTATAGATGTGTAAGGACATGATCCCACATATTAGAAGGTAATAAATATATGTGCTTGTGTAATCATGCCTTGTCTTTGCAGCTGTATGACCCAGTGGGTGAATAAACTTGGTTTGAGGTTTGTGTAGTCGTCCGTTTGAGTTTTTACTCCGTTTGTTCAGAATCTAACAGTATAAATATCATAATGAGGAGTATAATTTATTGTTGATAATTGTTGCAAAGTTTTTTTGGCCTACTGGTATAGTCGGTGCCTGGTAGGTTATGTTCAGCAGTGTACTAGTAGTAGATCCTGTCTGCCTGTGGCATTGGTAAATGTACAGCCTATAGATTCTCTGCAAAATGTTTAGATTTCCTGATTCTCTGCATTTATTGTAACATTATGCAGCATAAATCAGCTATTTTGGAAGCAGCAGACAGTGAGTGGACATTACTTTCTTATTTGTATTAGATCTTCAGTTTGTCCAGCTCCTGTGTACATTTTAGCTGTGTGTAAATCCCTCTACTTTCACAGATCCTTCATCTACCTGAAGAGTGCAGTAGCAGGTGTCCACCTGTTGATGGTGCCGTCCTCTTTGATAATACAATTCTGAGGCCCTGGTAGATAAATGTGATCAACGCTGCCCTGTGTTTTGTCCATAATTATGACACACCAATGGACAATTGTAACGATGTACGCTGAGAGTCGGGAAGCAAGTTCAGGGAGTGAATACATTTAATTAACAAATGAACAAAACAAGAAACACAAACAGCGCACCGACATGAAACAACAACAATGACGACTGGTGAAGGAACCAAAGGGAGTGACATATAAAGGGCAGGTAATCAAGGAGGTGATGGAGTCCAGGTGAGTGTCATTATGCGCGCAACGCTGGTGACAGGTGTGCGCCCTAACAAGCAGCCTGGTGACCCTGAGGCCAGAGAGGGAGCACACGGGACAACAATACACATCAGGCAGTCATTGTACTGTTAAAACATAATTAAGGAAACTTTCAGAAGTTTCTGACCACTGTAAAAATGCTTGTAAACATCAGTAATGGATCCTCGTTAAAGGATTTAAAGCGTATTCATTCCAATTACAGGGCCTTGAAAGAGTTATTTGTTATTTTTGGTCACTACCTACCCGAGTCGGGAGTGGGTAATTTGCATGCCTGCTGCCTTCCTTGGATGTGGTAGCCGTTTCTCAGGTTCCCTCTCCGGAATCGAACCCTGATTCCCCCGTTACCCGTGGTCACCATGGTAGGCACAGAAACTACCATTGAAAGTTGATTAGGGCAGACATTAGAATGAGACGCCAGTGGCACAAAGCTTCACCAACAGCGTCCAGGGCACCCGAGAGCACCCTGTATGGGTTTTGGGTCTGATAAATGCATGTGTCCCTGAAGGTCAACACTTATTGGCATATCTTATCTCTAGGATTACCACAGCTATCCAAGTAGCATTGGGGTGATCAATGGAACCACAACTGATTGAAGGAGCCATTCACAGTTTCACTGTACCAACCGTGTGTACTAAGACTTGCATGGCTTTGGGACAAGAACATGGCAGGATCAACCAGGTAGAGCAGGGGGGAACAGTCTCCAAAAGAGGCACGGCTGATGGGGGGCCTCCCAGGGTGGATCACGTGGATCATGGTCAGGAGGAGTGAAACTGGTAGGACAGACAGAGAGAGAGCAAGGTTATGGATGGTCTAATGCAGGGAGCGACAAACAGGAATGCAAATAGTCCGGGTAGCCATTTGATTAGCTGTTCAGGAGTCTTATGGCTTGGGGGTAGAAGCTGTTAAGGAGCCTTTTGGACCTAGACTTGGCTCTCCGGTACCGCTTGCCGTGCGGTAGCAGAGAGAACAGTCTATGACTAGGTTGGCTGGAGTCTTTGACAATTTTTAGAGCCTTCCTCTGACACCGCATGGTATAGAGTTCCTGGATGGCAGGAAGCTTGGCCCCAGTGATTTACTGGGCCGTACTCACTACCCTCTCTAGTGCCTTGCGGTCGGAGGCCGAGCAGTTGCCATACCAGGCAGTGATGAAAACAAGTCAGAATGCTCTCGATGGTGCAGCTTTAGAACTTTTTGAGGATCTGAATATTGTTACACCAAGTGAACATTGCTTTTCGGGACAAAATATAATCAATCAGAACTATTTGGAAATATAGACTATTGTTTCTTGAAATAAACTTATGTGCTATAACTAAAAGACTATGTGAAGGGAATTTGATTAATTATTTTAATTAATTTACTGAAGTTCAATGTTCCACTACCTTACATGGGACAGTCACACTATGGGACAATTGTCACGTTTGGTTCAAAATTGTAAGAAAACAAATGACACATTGCCTAAGAATACTCATGATCCAATTAAAACAAAATCTAAGCTTTTAGGATTATATCACAATTTTTGACAATTTAAGTTAAGTTATATTTGTGTTTGCCATCATGGACAAAACAATGGGTCGTCATGTCAACTACCCATATGTGTTGTAAGTATCCCTATTAATCACTCATTGCAGTATTAAAAGTGTTGACGATAATATGTATGAACACACTTATTAACCATTACTATATATCCAATTCATTCTATGTATAATTATACGTATTAATCAGTATCTAAATAATCTGCAGACCGTTAACTAATGCTCTCTTAATGATTTCATGAACCAATAACAGGTCTGTTACAACTGCTTTGTAATTGCAACAATAATTAATTTATATCTAGTTTATAAATCAACTATAAAGTATGAAAATACAATTATCAAACACCTTTTAATGGATCTTCTTAATCATTAATACGTCATTTATAAGAGTGTTTATGAATTGATAAAATACTGTTTATGAATAGCTTACTAATATTTATACATTTAGGAACAATGCTTTCTAAATGACTAATAAACTATTAATCCATCATAAATGCTTTATTTTAACAATGTTTTTGTTTTTAAAGCTGTTGAATGTAGACTTCTGGTGCCAAAGCTGTCTGTATAAGTACACCTTGGACAAATGTTCTTTGGTGACCATTTCGAGAAATCATATGAAACTTCACTGTATGATACTAGTGTCATGATGTTGCCCTCTACCCCCCCCCCTCTGCACCAGTCCTTTTCTATGCACCATCCCCCTACCTCGGCACCATCTCTCTCTGTCTCCTACAACCAGGCTGCTGTGGTCAGAGAGGTCGTAAATTCCTAGGGAAGATCCTGCCTCATGGCCAGACAGTATAGAGAGAGCGAGTTCATAGAGAGAACAAAGGAATTCCTTCCACCTCACAGAACTGGAGAACCGAACGACATTTATGTTCTGGAGAAGGTATAAAAGATCGGTGAAGAATCCAGCTAGGAACTGGTCGGTTTGGTACAATTTTGTGAAAGTCATGGGAGACAATACGGCCACATTACCATAACGCTGTTTATACAATAGCCTCAGATATGAGGCTTACATCTAATTGTTGTATAAGATGAATGAGTGAGGATGATACTGTTTGTGAAATTGTGTAATGTAATTTTGGACTGTTTAATGAAGGAAACTCCAATTCCCTTTGGAGTTTAACTAAATCAGAGGACCGCCCATGATCACAGTTATGGTCGGGCATCCTGGGACAGGCCCTTTTCTGCTCTTCCGAATAAAACAACCCACCCGGGTTTTCTATCACCAGACCGAGCTTACCTCAATTACGAGATGGCTAAAGGTTGCATACCAGCTTACCACGAGAGGGACAAGGTTTGAGTAGAGACCATAAACCTAAGGTTTGGATAGATGGCTGAATCTTTTAACCATACCACGTGGTTAAACTCTTAGACTATCGATACCGACAGAATAAGAACAAGTCTTTGATATTAATTACTAGTCTGCAGCTCGGAATTCGGTATCATTGAACGCGAAGACCGACAACCGCCGAAACATCTATCTATAACGACATGAATGAATGTCACTCTGAACTATCCATTCTAACCACGACAGAGAGAGAGAGGGCGGACAGACTCTCCAACAGAAACAAACTTTTCAACAGAGATCCCGACGACACACTGAGCGTAAATATATATATTGATTGCAATTGTTCCCGAATGAGTGGGCGTTCATGTGCAAAGAATTAGCATTTCAATTGTTATAAATATCACTCTGTCTAACAAGCCGCCATGCCGGTTTAGCCCACTAGGGCACATCCGCTATCATTTCCTTGTAACCATATCTACCGTTTGTTATGCATTTCTGTGAGTACTTAGTTAGTAAATAAATATTTTAAGACAATTGATGTATGGATGACTCATAGTGAAGACTGGGTTCGTGCAGATAAACAACCATTTACGACGTTTGGAATGAGACTGACGTGAGGTAAATAATAATTCATTAATTCGAAGACTAATTGATCAGATATTAAGATATCTGAAAGTTATATTAGGAAAATTATAACTTTGTAATATGAATATTTTCCTTGGTGCCCCGGCTTCCTAGTTAATTACAGTTACATGATTAATCAGTTTAATTGCGTAATAATAATTACAGAGAGTTATTTGATAAATAAGTCTTCAGTTTAATGATGCCAAAGACACGGCACTAGACACCTTTAAAATGCATAATATATTACCCATTTTTTGATAAGTACAACTTTAACTTGTCTAGAAACTCTAAAGTACAACCTCTACCACAGCTCTAAAACATGTGTCTTCCCTCTCACCTGCACCTTCGCCTGGGCAGCCACACCTTAAACAAAATGATCAATCACATTTCTCAATGCATCAATCAATAGCGCTCAATTAGGAGCACACGGTAGGAGCATGCACAGTAATCAAGATGATTTCTTAAGCACGCAAAATAGTTCTGCCTGAAATCACAAAGTTTCTACCTGGAACCAAAAAGGGTTATCCTATGGGGACTGCCAAATAACCTTTTTGGAACCCTTTTTTCTAAGTGTGTTTAAAGAGTAGGTCTATAATTTTGCTTAATTTTTGTGTGGAAGTACAGGTAGACCTTGGCCTAAGCTCATAAACCCACAACCAAATATTGCATTGCAGATAGAAAGGCCATGAAAAGAGCCAACAGGATTCCTTGATCTCCATGTCGGAGAGACATGTTTGTTCCTCATAGCATATTTCTGTCTGAATGTGTGTGTACAGTATGTGGGTGTGCACGTGCACACGTGTGTATGTAACCAGGCACTCCTCAGCAGGCACTCCTCACCCAGCAATGTATAAAGTCTCTCTTTCTCTTTCACTTAGAAACACACACGCACACACACACACACTTAGAACTTGGACTCATTGGTCATATATTGCACAACTCCGCCCATCCCACAAGCCGCATGACAAACCTGTCTATGTGTCAAGATTATAACTTTTCAGAGTTAAGATCAGAGAGGACACATTTCCTGAGAACCAAGAGCAAGACATTGCAGACTACCAGTAGTTGAAATGGGTCTTCCAGCCCTCGGGCTGTTAGGGTTCCTGGGGCCAGTAGGGTGGGGGGCAGCAGCGCTGGTAGGGGTGGTTATATTTATTAAGGTGGTTAAAAAGAACAGAGAGAAGAAACTTTGTATTTCTCCAGGAACTCACAGGTGTTTTGGTGACGAGAGAACATGGTTCAAGGAGGAAAAGTCTAATGAAGATTCTGGAAAAACTGGAAACGCTAGGAAGAAGAGAGAAGAACCGTGCTGTCATGACGAACATGATGATGACATAATAAAAGGTTACGGCCTTGGACATGTTCACAAATATAAAGAGTAAGTCTATCATTTCGGTACATTTTTGTGTGGAGGTACAGGTAGACCTAGGCCTAATCTCATCAACCCAGAATCAAATACTGTGTGAGCGGAGTACTTCAGCCATCTACTCGATTTTCTGGGTTCTGAGTGGATGACAGGGAGATATTGGACTGGTGTGAGAGGCAGAACCATGGTGGATCCATTTTGGTAACAGACAAGTCCACCTCACACACTTTCCTTCAGCGTGATTTCTGACCTTAAACTTAATCAGAGTCTATTGACGGACCTGTGCGTCAATCTACGTAACATAATAAAAATATCCCCAACAAAATCTGTCAGTTTAAACTGAAGATATCAGATATTTTGGCATGAGCTGCGTCTCAACCCACTGCATCGGCCTATGTCGGCCTTCCGCATCTGTAGTGGAAGGTGGCCGAACTACAGACCATGTGAGACATCCCAAAAATCGGTCTTCTCACAAAAACGCCTGTGGCGTCCAAAACGTTTGGCCTACAAACTTATGGAAAGGGGAGAATGAACACGATGGGATTCTCCGATTTGCTCTATGGCCCACACAAGTGTCCCAGTACTCGTCTGAAGTTAACCCATACAAACCAATGGAAATCTGAAGGTAACCCATACAAACCAATGGAAATCTGAAGGTAACCCATACAAACCAATGAAAGTATTGAGGTAGTTTTGTGCCCCCAAAAATAAGGTGTTAAATATCTGTAAAAAATAAAAATCACTTCTGTCATTTATCTGCATGTCCAACCCTTATATTTAGCCTCACAATGAAGTGTTTCACCAGTTTATTTTCAGGACAACCAGGGCTACAAGTAAAGCACAAAAACAGTTGCGTTCATGAGTTTTATTGATGAATGTCAATCAGAAAAATAAGGTCTGCCAAACAAAAACCTGATTAAAATGAATTTATAAGAATGCTGTAAGTATAGAAATTGTTTGCTCAGTGGGAAATGAATATTCAACTAGTCTGTGACAACTGTGTGGAGTTTGTGACAGCAACTATGTGAACTTATTACAGTATTATAGACCCTACTGATTTCCTTTGATCTTCTATGTAGAATAAGTCTTTACCTTTGAACTACTATTGTGTAGCTTGTGAGCATCATAGAGCATGTTTGTGTACATGTTTGTGAGAGTCTCAATAGTTTGGAGCTCAAACCATTCGAACTCAACCAACATTTTTGTGAGAATTACCGCTCCTGGATCCCTTCGGGATCTGCCCTTGTCTCACAAACATTGCTACCGTTAATCACACAGACTAATGGTTACTATCAATGGACGCAGAAGAAATAGAGGAACAACAAACACACAATGTTTAAAAGGGGTTAGAAGCCCCAAGCTCCGGTGTCATGATTAAAGTCTACTTTGATAGCTGAATACAATAGGCCTTGTTATGGATAGGCCTAGGACATAATGGTCATGACAGCATGTATATAATTCCAACTGCATTGACAAAATAATGATCTTGTCCACCAGCTGGCTCTCTGTGGAACCGTATGGTTTCACAGGGCCTCAGAGTGTAAGTTGAATAGATGTCTATGGCAGAAGCGGATGAAACAACCGCTGGTTTTAATTGAATGATCTCTCAGTCTATCCTCTAGCGTAATCCTTAGAACCTCCCCCCTACATTGTGGTCTTCAAACGCCAGCACCACAAGTGATTTAAAGTGAGCGTAGAAAATCGGAAAGTACGCATCATAGAAATACTTTTCAATTGGGCTTCTCAAAAATAATACAGTCAATGTGATTTAACATACTTTTCTTAAAGTCCCATCTAATACAACTGTCACAGGCTCGCTCCACATTCCCACCTCGATTTAGAGCCACGCCTCATACTCGTGTGATTCACTCAGAATTTTAATCGATTAGCATTTCACTCAGTAAATCCACACACCCTAAATTCCAAATAGTCCCACACTGTTACCAGGCTCTACGCGCCAGCAATTCGAGACTGAGGACGAGGTTAACAAACAAATGATGTAAACCTAACCTACTAATTATTCTTCTCTCCTCATAAGTGACAAAAAATGTAGACCATCTCGGCGTGATAAGGAGAATAAAGGCATTACAGAGGCAGACCATATCCACCTAAAGATTCTCTGAAGAAGGCCCTAAACCATGTACGACTGGATCGTCTCCTACAAGTGAATCCAAGGCTTCATGAGATGATCATGAGCCTTGTTTCTGACCCAACTGGACAGAACCTGTTAACCATGAGGGTTCTTTACCAGGATCACAGAGATGCTCTGACCACTGGTAGCAGCAAAGAATGTAAAATATGCAGGTGAATGCTTTAGAAATGCTCAAGGCTTCCCCCCAATGTGTGTACTAGTTCCCTACCCTTATAGATTGTAAATGGTTATTAATCCTTGAGCGCAGCGTTGGGGTCAATTCATGAAGCATCATTTGAATTGAATTTCAATTGCAGGAAGTATAATTTAATTCAAAGCAATTCAAGCCAATTCAACTGAGACGTGAAACATGAAAGTCTCTTTCATTTGACAAATGTTTTATCCAAAGGATATGCCACTTATTAATGCAATGAATACACATACCATTCAAAATATTAGTTTTATTATAACTGAGTATTTTTCTTTGTCATGAAATGTTAGATTGTTCCCTTCCATACTGTAGTGTTTGATGTAATGCATTCTTGCCAAAAAAATATCTGATGGATATTATATATTATATATATTATATATTTTCATAGACTATGAAAATATTGAGGGATTAATGAATTATTATAGACAACCCACAATATGATCTTAGAATATTTCCAGACCACTGTAATTAATCAAAATTGTTTTAGGAGAATGCATTTTTTTAATTAGATGTCATCTACATGGTGTTGGTAACCATACATGACAGCCTGGTCTCATAGTCTAGACATGACATAGTGAATGTAAATCCAGGACACAATTTAGTATGACATGTTACGTTTGGTATGGTTACATAAGGCAGATGGTAACTTAAGGCAAAACGAAAGTAGGGGGGTTGGTTGGGGTGGATGGGTGGGCGTTTCCTATTTTAGCTAATTAGCAACTTTTCAACTACTTACTACTTTTTAGCTACTTTGCAACTACTTAGAATATTAGCTAACCCTTCCCCGAACCTTAACCCTTTTAACTAACTCTTCCCTAACCCTAACCTTAACCATTTCAGCTAACCCGTACCCCTAACCCTTTAATCTAACTAATAAACTTAACCCTAACCTTAATTTCTAACCCTAACCCCTAGTCTAGCTAACATTAGCTAGCTAGCTAATGTTAGCCACCTAGCAAGAATTATTGTACGTTTTGTAACATATTGTGCGTTTTGCAAATTTGTAATATAATATGAATTGTAATTCGTACCATATCATACGAAATCAGTGATGGACAATTTAAGGCATACCATGAGAAACCATGCAAAACCTATCATAATAAATTGATACGTACAGAATAATACAACATGCTCTGAGACCAGGTTGTACATGATGTCAAAATAAACATTTCTATGGTGATAGAATAAATAAGCAATTTGAATTTCATGGAATTAAATTAAACTTTAAATCTAATTCTAAAGTAATTCAAATTCTGCTTCCTAATTCAAGAGTTAAATAAAAATTAAAGAGCAATTCTCAATTCAGAATTGACCCCAACCCTGCTTGAGTGGGACTGAACAAGTGTAAACTTAATTGGAAATTGGGAGGGAAAAAACAGAAACAACCCCTTACCCTTACAATGACAGACTTTTCTGGTTACAAATGATAAATTAACAAAATTCCTGAAAGTAACTGTTTTTTTTAAACGTTTCCATTGAGGATTTTGAAAGGCATATTATTTTTCTTTGCAGTCCTATTATACCTATCCCATATTTTCATAAAACCACAAATTCCACGGAGGTAGGTGTAGATGTTGTTTCTGGACATGACCTGTGCAGCTCCCCTGCTCTGTGTGCTATCTTTAATGCTTACCCCTCCTGTTCACAGGTGGCTTCTGACACAAACAATTCTAAGCGGAAAAGATGATTGTGCAGTAAAAATGCTGAAGCAAGCTTTTATCATGGATCATCCTATAGCTTCCCAGATGCTCAGATATGATGCTGGTAAAAAATATATATACATATATACACTACCGGTCAAAAGTTTTAGAAAACCTGCTCATTCAAAGGTTTTTCTTTATTTTTACTATGTTCTATATTGTAGAATAATAGTGATGACATCAACACTATGAAATAACACATATGGGATTATGTAGTAACCAAAAAAGTGTTAAACAATACTTTTCTTCAAATAGCCACCCTTTGCCTTGATGACAGCTTTGCACACTCTTGGCATTCTCTCAACCAGCTTCATGAGGTAGTCACCTGGAATGCATTTCAATTAACAGGTGTGCCTTGTTAAAAAATTATTTGTGGAATTTCTTCCCTTAATGCGTTTGAGCCAATCAGTTGGGTTGTGACAAGGTAGGGTGGCTATACAGAAGATAGTCCTATTTGGTAAAACACCAAGTCCATATTATGGCAAGAACAGCTCAAATAAGCAAAGAAAAACGACAGTCCATCATTACTTTAAGACATGAAGGTCAGTCAATAAGGAACATTTCAAGAACTTTGAACGTTTCTTCAAGTGCTGTCGCAAAAACCATCAAACATTATGATGAAATTGTCTCTCATGAGGACCGCCACAGGAAAGGAAGACCCAGAGTTACCTCTGCTGCAGAGGTTAAGTTCATCAGAGTTAGCTGCCTCAGAAGTTGCAGCCCAAATAAATGCTTCACAGAGTTCAAGTAACGAACATATCTCAATATCAACTGTTCAGAGGAGACGGAGTGAATCAGGCCTTCATGGTCCAATTGCTGCAAATAAACCATGACTAAAGGACACCAGTAAGAAGAAGAGACTTGCTCGGGCCAAGAAACACGACCAATGGACATTAGACCGACGGAAATTTGTCCTTTGGTCTGGAGTCCAAATTGGAGAGTTTTGGTTCCAACCGCTGTGTCTTTGTAAGATGCGGTGTGGGTGAACGGATTATCTCTGCATGTGTATTTCCCACTGTAAAGCATGGAGGAGGAGGTGTGATGGTGTGGGTGTCACGATCGTCAACGGGACTGAGAGAGGACCAAGGCGCAGCGCGTGGAAAGTACATCTTCTTTTATTTTAAAGAAGGAAAAAACAAAACAACAAACAGAACAGACGACCGTGAAGCTATACAAAAATCAGTGCTGACACAAAACACTTCGACATAGACAATTACCCACAAATACATGATGCCCATGGCTGCCTAAAATATGGCTCCCAATCAGAGACAAATGAAAAACATCTGTCTCTGATTGAGAACCACTCAGGCAACCATAGACATACCTAGACACATCACTCAACCATAGACTTTTCTAAACACCTACACTGAACACTAAACCATCTACTCTACTTAACCCCCTAAACCATACAACACCCTAGACAATACAAAAACACATACTACACCATGTCACACCCTGACCTAACTAAAATAATAATGAAAACAAAGATAACTAAGGCCAGGGCGTGACAGTGGGGGTGCTTTGCTGGTGACACTGTCTGTGATTTATATTGTAGAATTCATTTAGAACACACTTTACCAGCTTGGCTACCACAGCATTCTGCAGCAATACACCATCCCATCTGGTTTGGGCTTAGTGCGACTATCATTTGTTTTTAAACAGGACAATGACCCAACACACCTCCAGACTGTGTAAGAGCTATTTTACCAAGAAGGAGAATATGGCGTGCTGCATCAGATGACCTGGCCTCATCCAAATTGCGATGGTCTGGGATGAGTTGGACCTCAGAGTGAAATAAAAGCAGCCAACAAGTGCTCAGCATATGTAGGAACTCCTTCAAGACTGTTGGAAAAGCATTCCAGGTGAAGCTGGTTGAGAGAATGCCAAGAGTGTGTAAAGCTGTCATCAAGACAAAGGGTGGCTACTTTGAATAATCGCAAACATAAAATATATTTTTATTTGTTTAACACTTTTTTGGTTACTACATGATTCCATGTGTTATTTCAGAGTTTTGATGTCTTCACTATTATTCTACAATGTAGAAAATAGTAAAAATAAAGAAAAACCTTCAATGAGTAGGTGTTCTTAAATGTTTGACCAGTAGTGTATATATTCCCCTCATCATATGGATATTTAGTGTTAAAGATAAATCTTACAAAGGTATCCAGTGTTTGTCTTTCCGTCAATGTTTTAGATTGTTTAATGAACTTGTAGTAGCCTAGGCACCCAATAGCACACCCGGCGCTAGATCTGCACTATCATTTAGCATAGCTGCGGGAAGATGTTTGGGGGTGACGGTGCTATGATTTGGCATAAAAAAAGGCCCAGTGCACTACTTTTGTGAGATGATTTGTTTTGTGTGTAATTTTTTGTATTAGTATGATTTTTCTACGGGAGACACGACTGTATTACCGGATATGCACATCAAGCCTAGCTAGATGATAGTGCAGATCTAGCACCCATGCACTATTGGCTGCCTAGGCAAAATGTGTAGTTGAGAAGGACTAGTGTTTGAATCACTAACATTCATTCTCTCAACGTGTAAAAATCCCTTGTAAATGTGAAAATCTGCACTGTTATTGTAGGATTTGTTGACGCCGCACTACGTACAGAGGGTAAAGTTGACATGTCTGATGAAGGCACAAGGAGCTACTACAGATATGGCCACACTGACCTGGTCGATGAATATCTCTACAAGGGGATAATCAACGATGGTCAAGCAAAAGACCTCAAAATATGGGTGAAAAGAGAGATGCATCTGGACCGGGATACCCCAGAGTATAAGGAGATCCTTGAAGACATTAATGATTGTTTCTAGGACTGTTTTCATATGTTGTAGGCTTACTCTTACAGCAGTATCCAAGGGAAAATAATCAAAAGTATACCTTCCATCACTTAGTGATCATATTTTGGAGTAGCCTACAATTTCATGAATTTCATGTTGATAATCTCATTTTATAATTATAATGTTTTGCTTTACAAAATTATTGGTTAATTATGTGCAGCATTGTGCTACACAATTAAATAGCCTCTAGAAGCGTATCTGTCACGCCCTGACCATAGAGAGCCCTCGGGGTTCTCTATGGTGTTTTAGGTCAGGGCGTGACTAGGGGGTTTTCTAGGTATTACATTTCTATGTTGGTGTGTGTGTATGGTTCCCAATTAGAGGCAGCTGAATATCGTTACCTCTGATTGGGGATCATACTTAGTGTGTCCTTTTCCCCACCTGCTATGTGGGATATTGTTTTGTATGAGTGCTCATGTGCGCTACGTATTTCACGATCGTTTTATCTTTGTTGTTTTGGAAGTTTCACTATCATTAAAATGTGGAACTCTACACACGCTGCACCTTGGTCCAATTATTCATACGACGGTCGTGACATTATCACTGTTTAAAGTCTCTTTCTAATCTACATTTATCTGGAGGTCTTCATATTGACCACATTGGTAAATGTATAGACTTCCTGTAAAATGTATAGATTAGACACCCTGAGGTGTGTGTCCTCAGCCCGGTACCACCAGTTCCGGCACCACGCACCAGGCCTACAGTGCACCTCGGCAGTCCACAGCGTCCGGCGACAGTACCCAGTCCAGAGCGTCCGGCGACAGTACCCAGTCCAGAGCGTCCGGCGACAGTACCCAGTCCAGAGCGTCCGGCGACAGTACCCAGTCCAGAGCGTCCGGCGACAGTACCCAGTCCAGAGCGTCCGGCGACAGTACCCAGTCCAGAGCGTCCGGCGACAGTACCCAGTCCAGAGCGTCCGGCGACAGTACCCAGTCCAGAGCGTCCGGCGACAGTACCCAGTCCAGAGTGTCCGGCGACAGTACCCAGTCCAGAGCGTCCGGCGACAGTACCCAGTCCAGAGTGTCCGGCGACAGTACCCAGTCCAGAGCGTCCGGCGACAGTTCACAGACCGGAACCTCCAACGACGGGCCACCGTCCAGAACCTCCAACGACGGACCACAGTCTGGAACCTCCAACGACGGGCCACAGTCTGGAACCTCTAACGACGGGCCACAGTCCGGAACCTCCAAAGATGGGCCATAGTCCGGAACCTCCTACGGCGGGCCACAGTCCGGAACCTCCAACGGCGGGCCACAGTCCGTAACCTCCTACGGCGGGCCACAGTCCAGAACCTCCAGAGACGGGCCACAGTCCGGAGCCTCCAGCGACGATCCCCAGTCCGGAGCCTCCAGCGACGATCCCCAGTCCGGAGCCTCCAGCGACGATCCCCAGTCCGGAGCCTCCAGCTACGATCTCCAGTCCGGAGCCTCCAGCGACGATCTCCAGTCCGAAGCCTCCAGCGACGATCCCCAGTCCGGAGCCTCCAGCTACGATCTCCAGTCCGGAGCCTCCAGCTACGATCTCCAGTCCGGAGCCTCCAGCTACGATCTCCAGTCCGGAGCCTCCAGCGACGATCCCCAATCCGGGGTCTCCAGCGACGATCCCCAATCCGGGGTCTCCAGCGACGGTCCCCAGTCCGGGGTCTCCAGCGACGGTCCCCAGTCCAGAACATTGTTTAGTGTTCTTCGTGTTCTTTCTTTATTAAAAAGAAGAATGTATTCAAATCACGCTGCGCCTTGGTCTCCTCTATACGATGAACGTGACAAAATATATTGAACAAAAATATAAATGCAACATGCAGCAATTTCTAAGATTTTACTGAATTCAAGTTCATATGAGGAAATCAGTCAATTTAAATGCATTCATTAGGCCCTAATCTATGGATTTTAAATGACTGCGAATACAGATATGTATCTGTTGGTCACAGATACCTTTAAAAAATGGGCCTCACAATAGGGCTTAGGATCTCTTCTCGTTATTTCTGTGCATTCAAATTGCCATTGATAAAATGCAATTCTGTTCATTGTCCGTAGCTTATGCCTGCCATACCATAACCCCACTGCCACCATGGGGCACTCTGTTCACAATTTTGACGTTAGCAAACCGCTCACCCACACGACGCCATACGTCTGCGGTTGTGAGGTCAGTCGGACGTAGTGCCCAATCCTCTAAAACGACGTTGACGGCGGCTTCTGGTAATCGCCTCCTGTACTCCCTGTTCACCCACGACTGCGTGGCCAAGTACAACTCCAACACCATCATTAAGTTTGCTGGCGTCACAACAGTGGTAGTTCTGATCACTGACAATGTTGAGACGGTCTATAGGGAGGAGGTCAGAGAACTGGCAGGACAACAACCTCCCCCTCAATGTGAGCAAGACAAAGGAGATGATGGTGGACTACAGGAAAAGGAGGGCCGAACAAGCCCCCATTCACATCGAAGGGGCTGTAGTGGAGCAGGTCGAGAGTTTCAAGTTCCTCGGTGTCCACATCACCAACAAACTATCACGGTCCAAACACATCAACACAGTCGTGAAGAGGGCACGACAAAACCTATTCCCCCTCAGGAGACTGAAAACATTTGGCATGGGTCCTCAGATCCTCAAAAGGTTTACACTGCTGCTACTCACTGTTTATTATCTATGCATAGTCACTTTACCCCTCCCTACATGTACAAATTACCTCGACTAACCTGTACCCCCACACATTGACTCGGTACCGGTACCCCCTGTATATAGCCTCGTTATTGTTATTTTATTGTGTTACTTTTATTAATTTTTTTCCTTTAGTTTATTTAGTAAATATTTTCTATTTCTTGAACTGCATTGTTGGTTAAGGGCTTGTAAGTTAGCATTTCACGGTAAGATCTACACTTGTTGTATTCGGCACAAATAACATTTGATTTGATTTGATGGTAAAGGAATTAACATTAAATTCTCTGGCACAGCTCTGGTGGACATTCCTGCAGTCAGCATGGCAATTGCACGCTCCCTCAAAACTTGAGACATTTGTGGCATTGTGTTGTATGACAAAAATGTACATTTTAGAGTGGCCTGTTATTGTTCCCAGCACAAGGGGCACCTGTGTTATGATGTTTAATCAAAGCAATGATGTTTAATCAGCATTCTACATATGTCACACCTGTCAGGTGGATGGATTATCTTGACAAAGGAGAAATGCTCACTAACAGGGTTGGAAAAAAATATGTGCACAACATTTGAAAGAAATAACCTTTTTGTGCGTGTGGAACATTTCTGAGATCTTTTATTTCAGCTCATGAAACATGGGACCAACACTTTACATGTTGCGTTTATATTTTTGTTCAGTGTACATTTACAGAACTTCTGATCATTTTCTTGCCTTAGTACCCGACTCGCATATCGATAATTCACTGTTAAGTGTTTGGTTCACGGACTATTAACACTTTGTTTTCATCAGAAGAGAAATGTGTGAAATGTCCGGCAATCAGTAAATACTACTGGACAACATTATAAATCATCCCATCAGTGTCATACCATGTACAATATATGGGAAGATCTAGACAATGGGGACTGTCTAATTGTTCAGATTTTTTGCAGTATTGCGGACATGCAGAGACGCAAACAATTAAGTTGGGTTCCTTTTCATCTCCAACACTGTGACCTTCCATTATAGAGCTTTGCTTTGGTGTGGATTTAGACTTATATGTTCACATCAGTTGTGTTTCTCCATTGTATTCACTTTTCCATGTTCTATTGTGAATTGTGTTTCTGTGCAGCTATGGAAAGTTAAAATAAAACTATCAGCAAACCAGCCTTTGTATTGAATACATGGAATTGGATTGTGATGATACCGATGAATGAGTCCTGCACACAATGTGCTTATTTTTTATTCAATGTTTTTACCAGGAATTATATTTGATATCATGTATATGAAATTGTTTGGTGAAATATGCATAAAAGCAGAGTCATTGCCCATAATTCCACACCTTTAGATAGTTGTGCTTCCAATTTTAATCATCAGGATTTAGTGACTAAAAAATAGAAATACAAATAAAATGTGTTGATCTACTGGGATTTTTAAAATACTTGAACTTCCTGTTTTGTCTGCTTGGACTCGAGAGATAAGTATGGTTGTGTTAATGTTCTTGCAGGCAGTCATGTTCTTTTGATTAATTGATTTATGTTTTGAGAAGGCAACTTCACCTTGAAAACACATTTACTGTTTTGCAAAAGGCCACAAATTCTGTGTCTTGTGGATTCTTGTTTTGAAAATTGACAAAAAATGCTTGTACGGGATTGAGATAAACTGTAATAAAATAATAACTGTAGTACTCTAGTAATCGAAACATTTCAATAACTAAGTGGATGGAAAAAGCTTTCTGACCACAACCATGACTGGACAGAATATAGTGGTCAGGAGGACAGGCAGGCTTGCTCTTACCAGCTCTGCATACTGGAACTATCCCAAACCTTCCACCGTCCATGAAGAGGCAGTTGCAGCTTTTCACCTGTTGATGGTGCTGCCCACTTCCATAATATTAGTCCCTTGTAGATCGAGATCCATACTTTCTTTGTAACCTACAGTCTGTTAAGCGTTTGGCTGATGGAAGATTTGTACATGAGAGGATGTATTTTGGTGTTTATTGTAACCTCAATCATTCAAAGGCCATGTGACCACAAAGTATCTGACATGGAGATGGTATTAGAGATGAGTCAAGCCACTAGACAGTTCAATACACTTTTGTGTCATATCATTATTTCTATGCTTTTGTTTTATCATGTTTGTCATTAATTCTACAAATCAGCCGGCAAATAAACAGGTTATGCAGCCATGCAGCCCTTTTGTTAGAAAGTTTCTCTGGTGAAACCTCACCACCACACCTCTCTATCCATCCAGCTACTATATCACATATAGTAGCTTCAACGTCACAACAGCATGGTACAGTGCAGTATAGTACCAATACCAGCATGGTACAGTGCAGTATAGTATTAACACCAGCATGGTAGAGTAGTATAGTGCAGTATAGTACCAACACTAGCATGGTACAGTAGTACAGTACAGTACAGTATAGTACCAACAACAGCATGGTAGAGTAGAACAGTGCAGTATAGTACCAACACCAGCATGGTACAGTGCAGTATAGTATTAACACCAGCATGGTAGAGTAGTATAGTGCAGTATAGTACCAACACTAGCATGGTACAGTAATACAGTACAGTACAGTATAGTACCAACAACAACATGGTAGAGTAGTACAGTGCAGTATAGTACCAATACCAGCATGGTACAGTGCAGTATAGTATTAACACCAGCATGGTAGAGTAGTATAGTGCAGTATAGTACCAACACTAGCATGGTACAGTAGTACAGTACAGTACAGTATAGTACCAACAACAACATGGTAGAGTAGTACAGTGCAGTATAGTACCAATACCAGCATGGTACAGTACAGTACAGTATAGTACCAATACCAGCATGGAAGAGTAGTACAGTATAGTACGGTACAGTATAGCACCAACACTAGGATGGTAGAGTTGTATAGTATAGTACAGTACCAACACCAGCATGGTAGATTAGTACAGTATAGTACCAACACTAGGATGGTAGAGTTGTATAGTATAGTACAGTACCAACACCAGCATGGTAGATTAGTACAGTATAGTACCAACACTAGGATGGTAGAGTTATATAGTATAGTACAGTACCAACACCAGCATGGTAGATTAGTACAGTATAGTACCAACACTAGGATGGTAGAGTTGTATAGTATAGTACAGTACCAACACCAGCATGGTAGATTAGTACAGTATAGTACCAACACTAGGATGGTAGAGTTGTATAGTATAGTACAGTACCAACACCAGCATGGTAGATTAGTACAGTACAGTACCAAACCCTAAACAACACTGCTGAGCAGATGTGTGTTAAACACCTACAGCCACTGCTCCAGAGGAATCCCAAACAAAGGAAGGATTGGGGGCACGTTCAAGATCTCTAGTTCTTTATATTTCTGCGGAGCAGGTGTGGAGCAGCTCATTTCAAAGGACAGAGGATCAGAGAGGGAGAGTTCAAAGGTGGCAGTGTAAAGTATGGGATTAGGGGACAGGAAATGCAAACATGCATTGTCCTAGTGCTTTTGAAGCAGGTTGTCAACTAATTGCTCAATATGACTGGTGTTGTTTGTTAGTCAACATTACAATAAATACCATCGGAATAATGTGTTAGTTTGATCTCTAGGATCTTTAGTCAAGAGAGAGTTGTGGTCAAAACACAAATGGTCAAGTGATATAAATAAACTTTCATTTGATTTGATAGCATATTGAGTTTCAGGCATGTCCTCTGGGGGTTCACATTCATTTGTTGCAAATTGCAGATTACGCCCTGACCTTAGAGATCCTTTTTATGTCTCTATTTTTGGTTTGGTTAGGGCGTGAGTTGGGGTGGGTATTCTATGTTCTATGTTGTGTATTTCTTTGCGTTTGGCCGGGTGTGGTTCTCAATCAGAGGCAGCTGTCTATCGTTGTCTCTGATTGAGAACCATACTTAGGTATCCCTTTTTTCCACCTGTCTTTGTGGGAAGTTGACTTTGTTTAGGGCACTTTGCCTTTGAGCTTCACGGTTTGTTTTTGTAGTGTTTATTGTTTTGTTTGGCGTCATTTTGATAAAATAAAGAAAATGTACGCTCACGACGCTGCACCTTGGTCCTCATCTTTCAACAGCCATGACACAGATAGCCTACTTGTTTATATATATCCCTACACCATAAACTTTAACACCAGATGTACTACCAGTGGTGTACTTAAGTAAAAATACTTTAAAGTACTACTTAAGTAGTTTTTTTGTGTATCTGTATTTTACTTTACTATTTATATTTTTGACAACTTTTACTTTTACTTCACTACATTCTTAATGAAAATACTTTACTTTTTACTCTATCAATTTTTCCTAACACTCAAAAGTACTCGTTACATTTTGAATGCTTAGCAGGACAGTAAAATGGTTCAATTTACACACTTATCAAGAGAGCATCCCTGGTCATCCCTACTGCCTCTGATCTGGCGGACTCACTAAATGCACATGCTTCATTTGTAAATTATGTCTGAGTGTTGAAGTGTGCCTCCTTGCTATCCTTGAATTAATAAAAAAACTAGAAAATGGTGCCATCTGGTTTGCTTTATATAAGGAATTTGAAATGATTTATACTTTTACTTTTGATACTAAAGTACATTTTAGCAATTACATTCACTTCTGAGTATATTTAAATCCGAAAACTTTTAGACTTTTACTCAAGTACTATTTTATTGGGTGACTTTCACTTTTGCTTCAGTCATTTTCTATTAAGATATCTTTACTTTTACTCAAGTATGACAATTGGGTACTTTTTCCACCACTGGAGGGTAGTGTATTTGTGTACTTGTATCTCCAAGCCAAGTTCAGCCATTTCTAGACGTTGGGGAACCGAGTCTTGATATCATAATGGGGCGAAGCTGAAACCGTGTCTAATCCCCTTACTGGTTAATTAATGACACATCTTCCTCTTCCTCTGCGACAAGCCTGATGACCGGCAGCATTGACCTTGCCTGAGTCCCAAATGGCATCCTATTCCCTATATAGTACATCACTTTCGACCATCCAGGGCCCCTAGGGCTCTGGTCAAAGATAGGGCTTTGGTCAAAAGTAGTGCACTAAATAGGGAAAAGGGTATAATTTAGGAAGCAGCCCTCACCCCCAGTCTCTAATTAATGTGGTAGGGTATTACTTTCCTCATGTCATGCCCCCTCATAGAGATGGCTGCTTGGAAACCTGTGCTGTCTCTGTAAACCTGTTGGGAACCTGTGCTGTGTACTGTCTCTGTAGTATTCTGAGTAGTACCAGAGGATGCAGATGGCATAGTGAGTGCCCATTAGTAGCAGACAGGAGTACGAGCTGTGAGGAACATCACAGCTGTATGTCCAGAGGAAGCCTCAGAGGAAGCCTCAGAGGAAGGAGGAAGTAGTAACTTTCAGATAGAATATGATGGGACAGAGTGAGGCTCTAACTCTTGTTTTCCTCCCCTGAGCTTTGCGGCTTTTCCTCCCCTGACCTTTGGGGCTTCTCCTCCCCTGAGCTTTGGGGCTTCTCCTCCCCTGACCTTTGGGGCTTTTCCTCCCCTGAGCTTTGGGGCTTCTCCTCCCCTGACCTTTGGGGCTTTTCATCCCCTGACCTTTGTTGTGTCTTTGGCTATGCCGGATTAAGTGATATGACATGCTATTCTATAAAATCCTTTCTCTGTAATTAATATTACCTGATTGAGCTAATCAAGTAACTAGAAAGTCGTGGCACCACGAAAGAGTGTTTATAGAGCTGTTATCTTCCGAATAAACTCTTAAAGACCTAGTAATATTTTACATCAATAGCAGTCAATATTAATCGTCACCTTATTTCAGTCTCATCTGAAAGTTGTAAATTCTTGATTATCTACACGAACCCTGGCTAATAAGTTGTATCAGCAATACAAAATTGGGTTTAATTATTTATTTACTAAATACCTAACTAATCACACAGAATTACATATACACAGAATGCAAATTATGTCATACAGAAAACGTCCCTGGTGGACGGAGCCGACATGACGGCTGGTTACACAAAGGAAAGGGGGTTGGGTTTGAGTGAAAGAGCGGGAAGACTGAGGAACAAAGGGAGAGGCTATGCTATCGTAAATACAGTATCTTATGCATTCTAAATTACCGCCCATTTGGAAAAGGGAAATGCAATAAATATTTACTCTGAGCTGGTTGGTCGTAGATGCTGGCCGTGTTGCCCAACAGAGATCTTGCTGTCCTCGGAAGAATGTCTCTGGTAGTAAATGGTATACGTTGTAGTATCGTCGTTTTGTGTTAGATTGGATACGTCGTCCGTCTTTTCCTAGCCCACGTTTACAGCGGCCGCTGCTAACTCAACGGCTAGGAGGTATCACTTCTGTAGTGAATAAGAGTTCAAAGTTCATACCATTTGCAACCAAAGCTCACGCTGAGGTTGGCTTAGTTCTGTAGTTATTATCTGAATCCTTCTGACATCGGACCGCGCCCTAATGTACCCGGAACAGAAAGTTATTCGCCCTTTTAACGCAGAGGCTGCAGGCTTCGCGTACTCGGAACAGGAGGTTACATTTTCGTCAAGGGCTTATATAGTGGAGGGAGAGAAGGGTGTGTTTCATAGTTTATAACCAATGTCTCTTCACAGGGGCGGGCCACTGATTGAGCAGAGCTCTAACCTTATGAAAACCCAATTCTCTCATTTGGAAGCTAAAATTATATTTCATCTTTTCACAAATAGTGTTATATTTAAACATTTAAATTGCACAACAATTCCATGTGAATCTGATAACTACAATGTGTAGACTTTCCCAGATACAGTTTATGTCGTCCTGTCATCAGTCATAATGTCTCAGATGACAACCGAATTAACATCATATTCATTAAGTACCAATGCATATTTTCAACTGGTTCTATTACCGAAATATGGTTCCTTTCCCTCCACTTGTTTGATGTTCCCAGACTCTCTATGTTTAACAAAGGCTATTCAAGAGTTCTTCAGTAGAGTCAGAGAGAGAGGGAAGGGAGAAAGGTATTTATGAGGGGGTCATAAACCTTACCCACAGGCCAACGTCATGACACCTTTGGGGCTTTTCCTCCCCTGACCTTTGGGGCCCCATTCTGATAATAAAGGACAGGAAAGCCTTAATCAGATTAAAGCACTACTACCTCCCCCCAGCATCAAGTCTAAACACTCCTCAGATCACACACACACATATCCACTGTCTCATTCATAGCACATCTTGATCTGATGATACCACAGCCACTTGTCGGTAGATGTTTTTCATAGAGGCACCTGTTTTTATTTGGAACCACACGGTAAAGGACCATTTCCTGTGACCAGTGGCAGTTGTACTGTACATATATAGGCCTATTACAGTGACCAGTGGCAGTAGTATGTTACATACAGTATATAGGCCTTTATACAGCCTCATCAAGGTAAACACGTACTCAAGGCATCCATCAGCAATTACACTGGTTTGGTGGTTTGCTTTGCACACCACAGAGGCCTTGGTCAGATGTTGAAGGCCCCTGCACGTACTACGCTGTGTATACAGAGAACAAAGCTTTTGTTTCCTGTCCTTAACACTAATACACAACCATCCTTTCATCATGGAATAATATCTACAAGACGTGTGTTACCACCACCACCTTACCATCTTACACATGGTGCTATAGGATGGCTGCCTGGTCCTACATAAGGGGGCTGCCATCCATGTGTTTCTAAGGGGCATGCCAGACCTGGGTTCAAATCCTCTTTGCTAACTTTTCAAATACTTGATCAAGCTCTTAATTGAGCTTGCCTGTTGCAATGGAACCAATAGAATAGTCCCAGAAGTCCAAACCCCACCAACCTGGCATTCCATACTGGCTAAAGCAATTTCTCAAAGTATTTGAAAGGTTTCAAATAGTATTTGAACCCAGGTTCCGAGGGGCATACATATGGGCCTTTCCACAGCCTAGCCAAACATCTGTCTCTCTCCCAGTCCCTACGCGATGAATGAAAGCATAAACAGTGTTTTTATAAATGGAATGGGAATGTGATTTTCTACTGAGGATCAAAGGGAACGTTCAGAACATCCGGGACTCATGGCACTGCTCCAGGCTGGGCATTGTTCTAATTCCACTCTATCAGGTGAACATGTGTTATAGACGGCGATTCTAGTGTAGAGGAGAACCTGGGAAATAATGAGGTTACTTGGTCTCTGCCTCTCAGAGGCATGTTCACACACACACACACACACACACACACACACACACACACACACACACACACACACACACACACACACACACACACACACACACACACACACACACACACACACACACACACACACACACACACACACACACACACACACACACACACACACACCTGTCTCTGACACAGAAGGACCTTTTTCACAGAAGGTTCTTCCTGGAACCAAAAATGGTTCTCCTATGGGGACAGCCGAAGAACCCTTTTGGAACTCTTTTTTCTAAGAGCGTATAATATCCTGACATGAAAGAGATGTTGAGGGATTCATTGACATGACTTTATACTGTATATGAACAACGCCAAAACCATCAACTTCACCAGATCCAGACTATCTCTTTTTGAAATAACTAAATCAACTAAATAAATTCAAACATGATTCATATTTCACCATTGAAAAAACTTTGATTTAGTAGCTAAAATTGGCCCGTTCAGAATTATTATTCACACATCTGCCTTCACATGTTGTTCTTTGAATGGCGTGCCAAGGAGACAAATACCTCCTAATCCTCCAAATCATTCAACTGACATGTATTTATTCTGTCTATTCGTCAGCTTCTTTCCACTGGGTTCAATGTCTTTGTAGCCATGTACGGAGTGTACCGTGAGTGTACTGTGGACCAGACTGACACAGGTATTAAGACTTGGTTAGGAACGCGTGTTGTGTGGTCCATTTTCATCAAAGACATGAGAGAGGGTTAGATTCGTCCGCTTTAAGTATGGATGGTGAAATGAAATGCTGTGAAATCCTCATATTCTATGCTTTATGCTTGTGGTTTAATAAAGTTGGGGAACCACTGCTCTATGGATAAACGTTACTTCAGTTCAACAATACAACTTTTTATTAATCCAACTGTTACGTCAATGAGAAACTGGTCTTCTGCTCCTCTCTCCACCCCCATACAGAACAAACACACACATTGTAGAGGAGCGCAGGTTCTGCTCCTCTCTCCATCCCCATACAGAACAAACACACACATTGTAGAGGAGAGCAGGTTCTGCTCCTCTCTCCACCCCCATACAGAACAAACACACACATTGTAGAGGAGAGCAGGTTCTGCTCCTCTCTCCACCCCCATACAGAACAAACACACACATTGTAGAGGAGAGCAGGTTCTGCTCCTCTCTCCACCCCCATACAGAACAAACACACACATTGTAGAGGAGAGCAGGTTCTGCTCCTCTCTCCACCCCCATACAGAACAAACACACACATTGTAGAGGAGCGCAGGTTCTGCTCCTCTCTCCACCCCCATACAGAACAAACACACACATTGTAGAGGAGAGCAGGTTCTGCTCCTCTCTCCACCCCCATACAGAACAAACACACACATTGTAGAGGAGAGCAGGTTCTGCTCCTCTCTCCACCCCCATACAGAACAAACACACACATTGTAGAGGAGAGCAGGTTCTGCTCCTCTCTCCACCCCCATACAGAACAAACACACACATTGTAGAGGAGCGCAGGTTCTGCTCCTCTCTCCACCCCCATACAGAACAAACACACACATTGTAGAGGAGCGCAGGTTCTGCTCCTCTCTCCACCCCCATACAGAACAAACACACACATTGTAGAGGAGCGCAGGTTCTGCTCCTCTCTCCACCCCCATACAGAACAAACACACACATTGTAGAGGAGCGCAGGTTCTGCTCCTCTCTCCACCCCCATACAGAACAAACACACACATTGTAGAGGAGCGCAGGTTCTGCTCCTCTCTCCACCTCCATACAGAACAAACACACACATTGTAGAGGAGCGCAGGTTCTGCTCCTCTCTCCACCCCCTTACAGAACAAACACACACATTGTAGTGGAGAGCAGGTTCTGCTCCTCTCTCCACCCCCATACAGAACAAACACACACATTGTAGAGGAGAGCAGGTTCTGCTCCTCTCTCCACCCCCATACAGAACAAACACACACATTGTAGAGGAGCGCAGGTTCTGCTCCTCTCTCCACCCCCATACAGAACAAACACACACATTGTAGAGGAGCGCAGGTTCTGCTCCTCTCTCCACCCCCATACAGAACAAACACACACATTGTAGAGGAGCGCAGGTTCTGCTCCTCTCTCCACCCCCATACAGAACAAACACACACATTGTAGAGGAGCGCAGGTTCTGCTCCTCTCTCCACCCCCATACAGAACAAACACACACATTGTAGAGGAGCGCAGGTTCTGCTCCTCTCTCCACCTCCATACAGAACAAACACACACATTGTAGAGGAGCGCAGGTTCTGCTCCTCTCTCCACCCCCATACAGAACAAACACACACATTGTAGAGGAGAGCAGGTTCTGCTCCTCTCTCCACCCCCATACAGAACAAACACACACATTGTAGAGGAGCGCAGGTTCAGCCACAGTGCAGCGGCTCTTTCAAATGTACTGGATGTTGGAACTGTTACAGCATCTTTGCTTTCAGGCTGGGGAGTTTTAGACTTAGACTCCGTTGTAAATCATTTTGTTACAGTAATCTGTGACAAACAACCTATCAACTGTAGAAACGGATTATGCGAATGAGGTTGATGCAAACAACATAACTCTTTGCAAATTATGCAATTACTTAAGTATGTGGGGAAATCTCCCACAGCATTAATATACTTTTATTGTGGCATAAGAGTCCCTGTCTGGTGTGTGTCCACAGACCCCAGAACACAGACCAAAGCCAAAGTACCTCTAGATGGGGAGCGGATGGGGAGCGGGGAGTGAGGAGAGGGGAGAGGGAAGAGGGGAGAGAAGGAAGAGGGGAGAGGAGAGAGAGGGGAGAGGAGAGAGAGGTGGAGAGGGGAAGAGGGAAAAAGGGGTTAGTTTAATGATGAGGTCAGAGCCTGAGCAGATTCCCACAGAACTGAGGAACTGAAGTTGACAGACCCCCGTCAGACACCCTTTAACCCCCATAATCCAGAGAGAGAGAGAGAGAGAGAGAGAGAGAGAGAGAGAGAGAGAGAGAGAGAGAGAGAGAGAGAGCAAACCCCCTCCATCCACTGGGGAACACAGACGCCAAACTCCAACCCTCTCCTCTACCCAAGACTGAGGTAGAGGTACCCAGAGTTCCCTAAGACAGAAAATACCAAGACTAAGGTAGAGGTACCCATACTTCCCTAAGAGAGGGAATTTTGAAGGAAACCCCCTCACCCTCCTTGAAGTTCCACTCTCATAACTGTGTCTTGTTACAGAGGAAATACATTCTTAACCTAATGCTCAGTGTCCCCTCGGGAGCATAGGCCATCCACCATGGCTCTCCCCCTCACTCACTGAAGGAAGACATCAGACATGCACATATCTGGTACACTCCTGTCCCCTCCGGTTGAAGATATCATCACCAGCCAATGCTCTGTCTGGGGTGTGCGTGTTCTCACAAGCCATGTGATATGTGTTCTACTGGACGTGATTCGACAGTGAGGCAGTGGACATGATGTGCATCATGGTTTAAGAGGACACCATGGTCTAAGAGGACAACATGGTCTAAGAGGACAACATGGTCTAAGAGGACAACATGGTCTAAGTGGACAACATGGTCTAAGAGCACAACATGGTCTAAGAGGACAACATGGTCTAAGAGCACAACATGGTCTAAGAGCACAACATGGTCTAAGAGGACAACATGGTCTAAGAGGACAACATGGTCTAAGAGGACAACATGGTCTAAGAGGACAACATGGTCTAAGAGCACAACATGGTCTAAGTGGACAACATGGTCTAAGAGCACAACATGGTCTAAGAGGACAACATGGTCTAAGAGGACAACATGGTCTAAGAGGACAACATGGTCTAAGAGGACAACATGGTCTAAGAGGACACCATGGTCAAAGAGGACACCATAATTTAAGAGGACACCATGGTCAGAGGACACCATAATTTAAGAGGACACATGGTCAAAGAGGACAGCTATGTACTATGTATATATGTATAAAATCAGTTAATCAATCAATCAAGAGGACAGTGTCTCAGCTGTTGTGCCTCTGTGAGATCTCAGGTGATGTCAGTGTGGCGTGCCACATTCCTTTGGTGACAGGGGAATTTCAAAAGGCGCATCCTTGACCCAATCAATAATTACTGACTCCGGAAACCCAACTAACGGCTGCTTTTTTTGTTCTCCTCTCTCTCGTGCTCTCTCTATTTCTGTTTCCACACCCCCTAGGTATTGTGGATTGATATAGTGTTGTGGAAAACCTTTAAGTGTTAAGGAGAAAATCCAGCTGGAGAGTGATTCTGGTGTGGTCAAGCCACCCAGCCCAGGATCCAGTCTTCCCTTTCCGGTAAGTGAATCGTTCAATGGAGAACTCTGCTGAAGGTTCTTGTCAATAACAGACATTGATATTTGCACATTGACAGTCAGATATCCAGTACTGTGTGTGTGTGTGTGTGTGTGTGTGTGTGTGTGTGTGTGTGTGTGTGTGTGTGTGTGTGTGTGTGTGTGTGTGTGTGTGTGTGTGTGTGTGTGTGTGTGCGTGTGCGTGTGCGTGTGCGTGTGCGTGTGCGTGTGCGTGTGCGTGTGTGTGTGTGTGTGTGTGTGTGTGAGCGTGTGTGTGTGTGTGTGTGTGTGTGTGTGTGTGTGTGTGTGTGTGTGTGTGTGTGTGTGTGTGTGTGTGTGTGTGTGTGTGTGTGTGTGTGCGTGCGTGCGTGCGTGCGTGTGTGTGACACTGCAGAGACAGATGTGCACGTGAATATGGAATACAGACAAAGATTAAAGGTCATCTTTCCCCTCCCACACACATTTCCTCATGCGTGTGCACATATGCACTCACACTCCACAGGCACGCGCGGACATGCACACACACACACACCTTTACGGGGCTGTCAGCTTTGCAGCCACAAGTCTTAGTTAATCCCTCAAGCGAGCTCCAAGGCAGGAAACTGTATACTGAACTAATCAGAGCTCTTTCTACCTCTTTCTCCTTCTCACTCATTTCTCTCTCTCTCACTCTCTCTCTCTCACACTCTCTCTCACACAAACACACACACCCTACACATGTACACACACGCTGTACACATATACACACACACACACTTTGACATTCTGAACTCCTTTCACCACAGTGTTTTGGATTAGTAGAGCAGGCGTTTCCCAAACGCTGTGTGGCTTATGTGATGACATAATTGTCATACAGAGTAATTCCCAGCCTTACTGTCAGAGTGCTTTATACCTGATTCCCTCCCTCGGTACAATAGAGACTCCTGTGAAGGTAAATAAAACTAGATGAAAGACTCCTGTATGGACTTGTCCCTTTCAAAGACTTTGAAAAGCTCTTTATAGCCAATGTGATCAAACTGAAAACAAACGGTTTCTCCTCAGCTGGCTTCTGGATGTGTGACAAAGACCTGCATCGATCTTGTTCACAGTCCTATCACAGTGGATACTGTAACTATACATGTATTAAATAGGAACACATTGTTATGTTGATCTTTCATAATGAACAAACCTCCCACCAGGCAAAAATACATTACATCAATTAAATCTTTTTTTTTCAACATACTGATCAATATATAGATTGTTTTCTGTTGAATTCGCAAAATATATGCATATTTTAACCAGACTTCAACCACAAATCAACAACAGGTGTGTAAACCAATGTTTCCAATCACACATCATACACACACCATCTACACCATCTACACCATCTACACCATCTACACCATCTACACCATCTACACCATCTACACCATCTACACCATCTACACCATCTACACCATCTACACCATATCTAAGCCCAACAGCATCATGTGTGCAACAGTCTGTTGATCCAAACAGCCTTTGAGGTTTTTAGAGTAAGTTGCAATAACTTTCTATTCCAAAAGACCACCTTATTAGTGGTGTCCCTACAAGCCTTAGGGTCTGCTATGTTATGAAAGCCAACCTGGAGGCCAGCTGCATGGATGCACCTGTATGGGTCTGGGTAGTGCTTTAGGCTAGGGGGGGTGGAAGAGGGGAGGGGAGGCCTGGGGGTAGGATATACACTGGTGTAGGGACCCTGGAGGATGGGTTAAATGGAGAGATCAGTCACCTCACCCAACCCTCCATCTCTCCATCCATCTATCATTCACCTGTGGCATTCAGATAAAAGCTTAAAAAAGGGAGGAGGGAGGAAGAGAGGAGGGGTGGTGCTTTCACTGTATAGAACTGTGTCACCATCGACTTTGTTGTACCTCTTTGAATTCTGTGATCCTGTCTGACTGTAGACCCAGGGGATATCCTTTTATAATCAGAGGTGTGTGTGTGTGTGTGTGTGTGTGTGTGTGTGTGTGTGTGTGTGTGTGTGTGTGTGTGTGTGTGTGTGTGTGTGTGTGTGTGTGTGTGTGTGTGTGTGTGTGTGTGTGTGTGTGTGTGTGTGTGTGTGTGTGTGTGTGTGTGTGTGTGTGTGTGTGTGTGTGTGTGTGTGTGTGTGAGTGTGTGGGAATGGAGAGATGGACTTAGCGCCCCTGGGGGTAAGGGCGATTTCTATTCTCTTTTCACACAAGACAAACTTCAGACACTACCTTGTACTACACTAGATCTCTGGTGATTGGTGTGAGGGGTGGTCTACTTTGGATTACTACAAAATAAGCGATACACATCACAATAGAAGTTCTATATACCGACTATGGTTGTGTCCCAAATGGCATCCTTTTCCCTATATAGTGCACTACTTTTTACCAAAGCCCTATGGGCCAGGGTCATAAAATACTGCACATGGGGTGCCATTTGGGACACAATATAATGGAATCAACATAATCCAATTACTGTGAAATGTTAATGTCACTAAACTAAAGTGGATCACTAATGAACTGATATCAGATGAGAATCAAATCAAAGGAATACATGTGCTCCCAAGTGGCGCAATGGTCTTAGGCACTGCATCTCAGTGCAAGAGGCGTCAATACAGTACCTGGTTCGAATCCAGGCTGTATCACATCTGGCCGTGATTGGGAGTCCCATAGGGCGGCACACAATTGGCCCAGCGTCGTCTGGGTTTGGCCGGGGTAGGCCGTCATTGTAAATAATCATTTGTTCTTAACTGACTTGCCTAGTTAAATAAAAACATGTCATGTGAAACTGATCCAGTACAGTGATGATGAGAAAAGGAGGGTAATATGTCCTCAATGTGGAAACCATTATTACTAAATATCTTGATGAAGAGGACATAGAAACATTCAGATAAAATGTGTCCGTCCCAAATTGCACACTATTCTCTATATGGTCACTACTTTTGACCCAGTCAGAAGTAGTGCACTCTATTGGGAACAGCTTGTCATTTGGGAGGCAGCCACAATATAGGCATCGAGTAAGGTTTTGTAAAGGACTCCAGATATCCATGTAGACGCTAACTACCCTCTCATGGGTGGTGGTAGAGGGATCTGTCATAATGGTTTTCAACCATCTCTGCTGGGAATCTTGTGGCTCTCACAACTATAGCCCAGAGCTCATCTTCTCCAGTCCTGGAAATGACAAAATGAGAGCGGAACATTCTCCTTTTCGGTGGGGAGGACTTGTAATTTGCCGTAATGGCTGACACATGTACACACCATCTGCCGGCCGCTAGCTATGGAAATGTATCAATAGCACACACACGTAGATATATAGACACACACACATGAACACCAGCACGTACACACACACACACGTAGATATATAGACACACACACATGAACACCAGCACGTACACACACACACACGTAGATATATAGACACACACACATGAACACCAGCACGTACACACACACACACGTAGATATATAGACACACACACATGAACACCAGCACGTACACACACACACACACGTAGATATATAGACACACACACATGAACACCAGCACGTACACACACAAGTAGATATAAAGACACACACACATGAACACCAGCACGCGCACACACACACACAAATACACCGTTCCTCCCCACCCCCACCCCCAGACACACACATTCTCTCTTCATACATGTGTTTTCAACATCACCACCAGAAAAAACTGTTTGTTTCTCCATTTTTTACGTTTACATTTCTGGATCCAGAACTGTCAGCATACAGGCCCAGATAGAGCAATTAGTACGGGAGAAAAGCCCAAAAACGTCTGATGAAAGAAAGGCTGCATGTTGACCTCATTGTGACTCTGTCCGTCTTTCCTATTCCTAAATCACAGAAGGTTGCGTCTGAAATGGCACCCTATATATACCCTATGGGCCCTGGTCGAATGTAGTGCACTACATAGGGAATAGGGTGTCATTTTGAACGCAGTCAGGAAGTCATTTTCAGAGCTGTGAATTCCACAGTGCCAGTCTGCCCTCTCCTTACATGGATTTACAATGGCTGTTTATGCTTAAAAACCTATCATTATTCTATATTTGCTCTGCAGATGCCAGTATCCATAGAGACCATTGTTTAAGCACTTTTACTTAGTTTTACTGTTAATTGGTCTCTGAATGGACTATGCATGGAGCTTGCAGCAAAACTATTCTTCATAGAAAATGAATAGGGAAATGTTAGTGACGTGTAACAAATAGGAAAAACCAGCTGAGAGATATGTGCCAAATTTTTGTTCATGATTCATATTGACTGTTTCAAAACTATCTGTCGACGTTCTCGGCCTTCATCTCTCTCTTAAGGTGTCTGCATGCTTCCCAGCCGAAACAGTTCGGAAGAGTTTGTGCATATATTATTTGCACAAACTCTTTCTATTTTTATTTTTTTTATTTGTATTTTATTACATTTTTTACTTCAGTTTATTTTAGTAAATAATTTCGTAACACTTTTTTTCTTAAAACTGCATTGTTGGTTAAGGGCTTGTAACTAAGCATTTCACTGTAAGGTCTACACCTGTGTATTCGGCGTATGACAAATACAATTTTATTTTATTTTATTATATTATGCCAACATGTTGTGACGTTTTTGTTCGTTTTGGACTTCGGTTGTTTGGCCACACAACCTTTTCTCTTGAGACAAGCTGAAAATGGTAGCCGAAGTCTACGCCCCTTCGTCGGTGATTGGTCAACAGCAGGGATTCTTCAATAAAGTCTTTGTTGTCATTCAATGAGAGACAACTTGTTTTCATGCACATTTTTTAATTTAGAAATACTGCACCAAACATTTTCTTTAGATGTAAAATTGCCAGACTAAGATCTCCTCTGCAAAAACGTCAAAATCAATGACAGATTTCTTGAGTTATCATAGATTAATTCTGACTATTTTGAGGAAGTGTCTACTGGCTACAGCGTCTCTAAATGGACAAACAGTACTATTGCTGCTTTTTTCTTGAATGTCTTTTAAGGGAGTATGGGAGCACTCGTTCGCTTCGCCTAGCTGACTTCATCTAGCTGACTTCACCTACCTGACTTCACCTAGCTGACTTCACCTACCTGACTTCACCTAGCTGACTTCGGTCAGCTGACTTCGCCTAGCTGACTTCAACTAGCTGACTTCACCTAGCTGACTTCACCTAGCTGACTTCGGTCAGCTGACTTCACCTAGCTGACTTCACCTAGCTGACTTCACCTAGCTGACTTCGGTCAGCTGACTTCACCTAGCTGACTTCACCTAGCTGACTTCGGTCAGCTGACTTCGGCTAGCTGACTTCGCCTAGCTGACTTCGCCTAGCTGACTTCAACTAGCTGACTTCAACTAGCTGACTTCAACTAGCTGACTTCACTTCGCTGACTTCGGTCAGCTGACTTCGCCTATCTGACTTCTGCTGGCTGACTTCGCCTAGCTGACTTCGCCTAGCTGACTTCAACTAGCTGACTTTGCCTAGCTGACTTCAACTAGCTGACTTCGCCTAGCTGACTTCGCCTAGCTGACTTCGCCTAGCTGACTTCAACTAGCTGACTTCACCTAGCTGACTTCGGCTAGCTGACTTCACCTAGCTGACTCGGGCTAGCTGACTTCGCCTAGCTGACTTCGCCTAGCTGACTTGGGCTAGCTGACTTCACCTAGCTGACTTCACCTAGCTGACTTGGGCATGCTGACTTCACCTAGCTGACTTCAACTAGCTGACTTCAACTAGCTGACGTGTGCTAGCTGACTTCAACTAGCTGACTTGGGCTAGCTGACTTCAACTAGCTGACTTGGGCATGCTGACTTGGGCTAGCTGACTTCAACTAGCTGACTTGGGCTAGCTGACTTCACCTAGCTGAATTGAGCTAGCTGACTTCACCTAGCTGACTTGGGCTAGCTGACTTCAACTAGCTGACTTGGGCTAGCTGACTTCACCTAGCTGACTTGGGCTAGCTGACTTCACCTAGCTGACTTGGGCTAGCTGACTTCACCTAGCTGACTTGGGCTAGCTGACTTCACCTAGCTGACTTGGGCTAGCTGACTTCACCTAGCTGACTTCACCTAGCTGACGTGTGCTAGCTGACTTCAACTAGCTGACTTGGGCTAGCTGACTTGGGCTAGCTGACTTCACCTATCTCACTTCACCTAGCTGACTTGGGCTAGCTGACTTCACCTAGCTGACTTGGGCTAGCTGACTTCACCTAGCTGACTTGGGCTAGCTGACTTCAACTAGCTGACTTGGGCATGCTGACTTGGGCTAGCTGACTTCACCTAGCTGACTTGGGCTAGCTGACTTCACCTAGCTGACTTGGGCTAGCTGACTTGGGCTAGCTGACTTCACCTAGCTGACTTCACCTAGCTGACTTGGGCATGCTGACTTCACCTAGCTGACTTCAACTAGCTGACTTCAACTAGCTGACGTGTGCTAGCTGACTTCAACTAGCTGACTTGGGCTAGCTGACTTCAACTAGCTGACTTGGGCATGCTGACTTGGGCTAGCTGACTTCAACTAGCTGACTTGGGCTAGCTGACTTCACCTAGCTGAATTGAGCTAGCTGACTTCACCTAGCTGACTTGGGCTAGCTGACTTCAACTAGCTGACTTGGGCTAGCTGACTTCACCTAGCTGACTTCACCTAGCTGACTGTGTGCATGTGGTTCCCAGACAGATGATCTCTCCTCCAGTTTATTCAAACTGGAGACGCTGGTATTGGTCAGGTTCAAAGGACCTGACACACACACACAAATGCATGTGCACACACACACATACACCTTTGTCAGCCCTGAAACTATATACATTATAGACCTACTGTGTGATGTGATGATCTCTCTCTCAGCAATGCCTTCTGTCCTGCTAGGTTACACCAAACCATAACACTGTATCTACAACAGGTATGCTTGGGAATGAGTTTGGGGCAGGGCTCTGCTTTTCAAGTCTTTGTTGTGAGACTTGTGTCAGTAGATATGAAAGGACTGCCGCACCACTTGTTCTGATGACAAGGAGTCTCAAGGTGCAGATAAAGTATAAAGGTTTGGATGGATGTCCTGAGGGCCTTTCTCATTCATAAGAGGAACGTTTCATCTATCATGAGGTTCAAAGGGGGAAAGGTTGTTATTCATTTTTTGTCCTTTTCCTGAGTCAGCATGCACCATAAAACGTGTTAAATTGTGATGGTATTATTTTCTGTTGGCTGTAAATTGATTGAAATGTATGCTTGTTACACACCCAGGTCTGGAAGGATGAAGAGAGGTGTACAATAAGTACAGTAGAATAAAGAACCAGTAGTTGACAATAGCTTACACCATTGAATGCTGCTAAACGTCTCATGGGGCATGTTGTCCATTGCTGGAGAAGGGACGGGTAGAGATTGTTGGGTGTGTCAGCAATCTTTGAAGGAGAGGGGAAACCGTGCATGAGAGATCACCAGAGCTGACTTGAGCGCACAGCAAGGCAGTGGAATCATTACTCAATGAAAATTGAAGTATTGAGCCATGCAGAATGACAAATGCTTGTTTAAAGAGGTTAAAGACCCGTTTTCTGTCTTGTGTAATGATGCGTGACAACGGTATGAGGATCACCTTGATAAGTTCGACGACAATGCTCCAATTTTGGGGTGTTATGATTATGAAACAGCTACACTTTTCAGGATTCAGGAAATAGTTATATAGAGAACAGTTAGGCTACTCAACGTAAGGAAAAGCAGTATGCTGACAACATTTTGTTCCTTGCTCACCGAACAGGACAGCGACTCATGGGATGTAGTGTGGGCTGTAGAACAAGGCTCAACTTTGGAAAGGCGCTGTCCAAAGTATCCGTGTGTTTTACCATGGTCGTGATTTTCACCTATTTCTTCTACTGTCTTACCGGATTATGTGACTCGGCGCCGAGACAGATGTTCGACCATCATACTGTAAACAGAGACTATGATGTATCGGACCGTACGTACGACAACCTGCTGCCGCCAGCGCGACTCTATCCTCACCACCCGGGCGCACCGACTCCCTGGAACAGGACAGACACTTCAACGGGCGCCGCGCTCCACCGTGCAGACGAACAGGTCGCCACGCTAAAGTGGGTTGAAGGCGGACTGCTCCCACAAGAGATACCGGAGAGCACTAAGGAAAATCTAGCTGCCAACGGCATCCCCATGTCCAACACATTTGAGAGTAAGAAGTTCCCACAAGCCATCATAATCGGTGTGAAGAAAGGCGGTACGCGCGCTCTGCTGGAGTTCCTACGGATTCATCCGGATGTGAGAGCTGTCGGGGCAGAACCTCACTTTTTCGACAGGTTCTACGAGAAAGGACTTGAGTGGTACAGGTAAGGCACATATTCTGCTACTTTACAATGTCCATAGAGTGTTTATCAGCGCCAGTACAAACCATGCGCGGCTTCTAGCCTACTCTGATATTGCGATATCTTGAATCGAATCTGTGAATTGGGGGCTGGGGCTACCTTTCATACATATCAAATCTGTTGCAATACAAACATCTAACATATCATTTAGTTGTATTTGTATTGTTCACAACAGTTTCAGTTGAAGCCACATGTTGAGCCTTGGAGAAAGATGACACCTCAGCCACTGTAGGATGATGAATGGAGATAGGATGACAGGTAGATGAGGAGTAGTGTTCTCCCCTGGGGAAGCTATTCACCTGTGGAGAACTCTGCTGAAGGTTCTTGTCAATAACAGACATAGATATTTGCACATTGACAGTCAGATATCCAGTACTGTGTGTGTGTGTGTGTGTGTGTGTGTGTGTGTGTGTGTGTGTGTGTGTGTGTGTGTGTGTGTGTGTGTGTGTGTGTGTGTGTGTGTGTGTGTGCGTGCGTGCGTGTGTGAGCATGTGTGTGTGTCAATACAACCCTGCCTGACTTGATGTAGGGCCGGATGTAGATGAAGAGTCTATACGTCCCTGGGGTGTTGTTAATCATCATGACAGTGTTTTAAACACAATTTATTCAGTTCAACATGACATCCCATATTAACATACAATCCATGTCTATTCTATTGGAATGGAATGGTGCACTCCCATTAAAAGCCCATGTCCTCTTGAATGATCATAGGCTTTAACCAGACTTTTTCCTCCTTACTAGCTCTCTGACCTTGCTTATAGCTAATTTATTGAGGAAAAATGTACTTACTATGACTGAGATATGTGGTTGTCCCAACTAGCTACAGTATTGTAAGTTTAACTGTAAGTCGCTATGGATAAGAGCATCTGCTAAATGACTGAAATGCTAAATGTTAACTTAAACGTTACAGTCTCATCTTTGTAGTTAAAGAGGGTTGAATCAATAAGCACGCCCAACTCGTAGTCTATACTTCATATACAGCACGCCCAACTCGTAGTCTATACTTCATATACAGCACGCCCAACTCGTAGTCTATACTTCATATACAGCACGCCCAACTCGTAGTCTATACTTCATATACAGCATGCCCAACTCGTAGTCTATACTTCATATACAGCACGCCCAACTCGTAGTCTATACTTCATATACAGCATGCCCAACTCGTAGTTTATACTTCATATACAGCACAACCCAACTCGTAGTCTATACTTCATATACAGCACGCCCAACTCGTAGTCTATACTTCATATACAGCATGCCCAACTCGTAGTCTATACTTCATATACAGCACAACCCAACTCGTAGTCTATACTTCATATACAGCACGCCCAACTCGTAGTCTATACTTCATATACAGCATGCCCAACTCGTAGTCTATACTTCATATACAGCACAACCCAACTCGTAGTCTATACTTCATATACAGCACGCCCAACTCGTAGTCTATACTTCATATACAGCACAACCCAACTCGTAGTCTATACTTCATATACAGCATGCCCAACTCGTAGTCTATACTTCATATACAGCACGCCCAACTCGTAGTCTATACTTCATATACAGCACGCCCAACTCGTAGTCTATACTTCATATACAGCACGCCCAACTCGTAGTCTATACTTCATATACAGCAGGAACTGGTCTCAATAGAAGATATATACTTCTTTGCAGTAGTTTGATTTTGGATTTGGCCAAGAGTGAATACAGCCACAGTGTGATACAGGCTGAAACATATAATGTCTTGGTATATACAGTAAAATCTCCACCCAGGCACTGTAGCTACTTTGGAGGTGATAGGATCGGCTGGTAATAGATGACGCAGCTGACCATAGCTGTAATTGGGGTGTAATTATGGCCCTAGCAACTCTATTGCAGGGATATGGATGTTGATGGCCCTTTACCTGCCTTACTGCAGGCCTATGGAGCTAGAGATGGCTGGAGGTTCTGATTACCTTCAGATGTCTGGACTGGAGGATCCTGCTGGAGAATGTCATAGCTGAGGAGAGAGACTGTTTGACAGCGCCTAGAAGCGCGGATCTAGGACCAGGTTCCCTTTGTCCATGTAATGTTATTCATTATGATCTAAAAAGCTAAACTGATCGTAGATCAGCACTCCTACTCTGAGACATTTTATGAATAGGGTTTTGATGTTTTCATCCTCCCCAGGGTCAGGAGTTTGTCCAGAAGTTTTATATAAATACTTTTTTACAGCTGATTTATTACTACAACTAGGGCCTGGAGTTGGCTAGGCTAGCCTACTACCAGATCAGGAAAAACTCTGGGCCCCAGGAAAACTATTTCAGGCTGTTACGGCAATTACAGGTAAAAACTCAATGAAACAAGTTTCAAATATTAGGAAAATGACTACACATTTCAGCTGTTTCAAAAACATTGCTCTGCTATTACCATTTAAATCAAATCAATGTTTATCTGTCACATGCGCGGAATACAACAGGTGTAGACCTTACAGTGAAATGCCTACTGTAAGAATTATACTGTAGGAGTGTTGGCTCAACAAGACAATTCTGTTCACACTGCCCTGCTTCAAGGGGGACAACTGTTGGGGGAGTGTCATGCGCTCCAGACATAGCAAGTACGCAGTGTTGTAAAAGTACTTAAGTAAAAATGCTTTAAAGTACTACGACTATGTTTTTTTATATATCTGTACTTCACTTTACTATTTATAATTTTATGGCAACTTTTACTTTTGCTTCATTCCTAAAGACAATATGTACTTTTAACTTCATATTTCATATTTCCCCTGACATCCAAAAATACTCGTTACATTTTGAATGCTTAGCAGGACAGAGAAATTGTTAAATTCACACACTTATCAAGAGAACATCACTGGCCATCCCTACTGCCTCCGATCTGGCAGATTCACTAAATACACGTGCTTCATTTGTAAATGATGTCTGACTGTTGGAGTTTGCCCCTGACTAAAAAACAAGAAAACTGTGCCGTCTGGTTTGCTTTATGTAAGGAATTGTATACTTTTACTTTTGATGCTTAAGTATATTTTAGCAATTACATGTAATTTTGATACTTAAGTATATTTAAAACCAAATACTTTTGGACTTATACTCATGTAGTATTTTACTGGGTGAATTTCACTTTTATTTAGGTCATTTTCTATTAAGGTATCTTTTCTTTTACTCAAGTATGACAATTTGGTACTTTTCCCACCACTGAAAGTATGTCAGTTTATACGTATTTGAGTAATACATGTACTGTAGCTGATATTTTGATGAAAAGTGTAGTAAGTGTGAAGAGGCTCCATGTTCTTTAGTTTGGCCGATTCCTCTGACTGTGTTTGACATGTTTAGGATGACAATGATAGTCAGAGGATTGGGCTACATACAGCACATACTGATCTAGGGTCAGGATTTTGTAACTACAGCACATACTGATCTAGGATCAGGCTATTGTAGCTACAGCACATACTGATATCGGATCAGGCTATTGCAGCTACAGCACATACTGATCTAGGATCAGGCTATTGTAGCTACAGCACATACTGATATAGGATCAGGCTATTGTAGCTACAGCACATACTGATATAGGATCAGGCTATTGTAGCTACAGCACATACTGATATCGGATCAGGCTATTGTAGCTACAGCACATACTGATATAGGATCAGGCTATTGTAGCTACAGCACATACTGATATAGGATCAGGCTATTGCAGCTACAGCACATACTGATATAGGATCAGGCTATTGTAGCTACAGCACATACTGATATAGGATCAGGCTATTGTAGCTACAGCACATACTGATATAGGATCAGGCTATTGCAGCTACAGCACATACTGATATAGGATCAGGCTATTGTAGCTACAGCACATACTGATAGGATCAGGCTATTGTAGCTACAGCACATACTGATCTAGGACCAGGCTATTGCAGCTACAGCACATACTGATCTAGGACCAGGCTATTGCAGCTACAGCACATACTGATATAGGATCAGGCTATTGTAGCTACAGCACATACTGATAGGATCAGGCTATTGTAGCTACAGCACATACTGATATAGGATCAGGCTATTGTAGATAAGCCTTTCTCTCATATAGAAACAACATGCAGGAAGATGAAGTGGGAAAGAATTTGATAACAGATAGTTTGAGTTTGAAAAAGAAAGTGGGAGACAGTAGAGAGAAAGTGAGCGTGAAATTCTCATCTGTAATTTAATATTTGAATTCTTTTTTCTTAACCTTTTTAGCAGCATTTAAACTTAAAACATACGAACACATGGAAACACTTCTGCCACTGATCATTTTAGCATGCTGCTGGTACCCCCTCTCTCTCTCTCTCTCTCTCTCTCTCTCTCTCTCTCTCTCTCTCTCTCTCTCTCTCTCTCTCTCTCTCTCTCTCTCTCTCTCTCTCTCTCTCTCTCTCTCTCTCTCTCTCTCTCTCTCTCTCTCTCTTTCTCTCTCTCTCTCAGGCACACACACTCTCTCTCCCTCCCTCCCTCCATCGTTCCTGCTCTCTCTCTCTGTTCATTAAGAGTGGCAGATGAAGGAGGTGAAGTGTTTATGTATAATATCTGTGGCAGCACTGGTTTCCAGGAGGCAGGGCAGGGTAGTGTGGTACTATGTGTGTTTTAATTGCCGGGGCTGTAGCAGGCACAACACATTTACATTTAAGTCATTTAGCAGACGCTCTTATCCAGAGCGACTTACAAATTGGTGCATTCACCTTATGACATCCAGTGGAACAACCACTTTACAATAGTGCATCTAAATCTTTTAAGGGGGGGGGGGGGTCAGAAGGATTACTTTATCCTATCCTAGGTATTCCTTGAAGAGGTGGGGTTTCAGGTGTCTCCGGAAGGTGGTGATTGACTCCGCTGTCCTGGCGTCGTGAGGGAGTTTGTTCCACCATTGGGGTGCCAGAGCAGCGAACAGTTTTGACTGGGCTGAGCGGGAACTGTACTTCCTCAGTGGTAGGGAGGCGAGCAGGCCAGAGGTGGATGAACGCAGTGCCCTTGTTTGGGTGTAGGGCCTGATCAGAGCCTGAAGGTACTGAGGTGCCGTTCCCCTCACAGCTCCGTAGGCAAGCACCATGGTCTTGTAGCGGATGCGAGCTTCAACTGGAAGCCAGTGGAGAGAGCGGAGGAGCGGGGTGACGTGAGAGAACTTGGGAAGGTTGAACACCAGACGGGCTGCGGCGTTCTGGATGAGTTGTAGGGGTTTAATGGCACAGGCAGGGAGCCCAGCCAACAGCGAGTTGCAGTAATCCAGACGGGAGATGACAAGTGCCTGGATTAGGACCTGCGCCGCTTCCTGTGTGAGGCAGGGTCGTACTCTGCGGATGTTGTAGAGCATGAACCTACAGGAACGGGCCACCGCCTTGATGTTAGTTGAGAACGACAGGGTGTTGTCCAGGATCACGCCAAGGTTCTTAGCGCTCTGGGAGGAGGACACAATGGAGTTGTCAACCGTGATGGCGAGATCATGGAACGGGCAGTCCTTCCCCGGGAGGAAGAGCAGCTCCGTCTTGCCGAGGTTCAGCTTGAGGTGGTGGTCCGTCATCCACACTGATATGTCTGCCAGACATGCAGAGATGCGATTCGCCACCTGGTCATCAGAAGGGGGAAAGGAGAAGATTAATTGTGTGTCGTCTGCATAGCAATGATAGGAGAGACCATGTGAGGTTATGACAGAGCCAAGTGACTTGGTGTATAGCGAGAATAGGAGAGGGCCTAGAACAGAGCCCTGGGGGACACCAGTGGTGAGAGCACGTGGTGAGGAGACAGATTCTCGCCACGCCACCTGGTAGGAGCGACCTGTCAGGTAGGACGCAATCCAAGCGTGGGCCGCGCCGGAGATGCCCAACTCGGAGAGGGTGGAGAGGAGGATCTGATGGTTCACAGTATCGAAGGCAGCCGATAGGTCTAGGAGGATGAGAGCAGAGGAGAGAGAGTTAGCTTTAGCAGTGCGGAGCGCCTCCGTGATACAGAGAAGAGCAGTCTCAGTTGAATGACTAGTCTTGAAACCTGACTGATTTGGATCAAGAAGGTCATTCTGAGAGAGATAGCGGGAGAGCTGGCCAAGGACGGCACGTTCGAGAGTTTTGGAGAGAAAAGAAAGAAGGGATACTGGTCTGTAGTTGTTGACATCGGAGGGATCGAGTGTAGGTTTTTTCAGCAGGGGTGCAACTCTCGCTCTCTTGAAGACGGAAGGGACGTAGCCAGCGGTCAAGGATGAGTTGATGAGCGAGGTGAGGTAAGGGAGAAGGTCTCCGGAAATGGTCTGGAGAAGAGAGGAGGGGATAGGGTCAAGCGGGCAGGTTGTTGGGCGGCCGGCCGTCACAAGACGCGAGATTTCATCTGGAGAGAGAGGGGAGAAAGAGGTCAGAGCACAGGGTAGGGCAGTGTGAGCAGAACCAGCGGTGTCGTTTGACTTAGCAAACGAGGATCGGATGTCGTCGACCTTCTTTTCAAAATGGTTGACGAAGTCATCTGCAGAGAGGGAGGAGGGGGGAGGAGGGGGAGGAGGATTCAGGAGGGAGGAGAAGGTGGCAAAGAGCTTCCTAGGGTTAGAGGCAGATGCTTGGAATTTAGAGTGGTAGAAAGTGGCTTTAGCAGCAGAGACAGAAGAGGAAAATGTAGAGAGGAGGGAGTGAAAGGATGCCAGGTCCGCAGGGAGGCGAGTTTTCCTCCATTTCCGCTCGGCTGCCCGGAGCCCTGTTCTGTGAGCTCGCAATGAGTCGTCGAGCCACGGAGCAGGAGGGGAGGACCGAGCCGGCCTGGAGGATAGGGGACATAGAGAGTCAAAGGATGCAGAAAGGGAGGAGAGGAGGGTTGAGGAGGCAGAATCAGGAGATAGGTTGGAGAAGGTTTGAGCAGAGGGAAGAGATGATAGGATGGAAGAGGAGAGAGTAGCGGGGGAGAGAGAGCGAAGGTTGGGACGGCGCGATACCATCCGCGTAGGGGCAGTGTGGGAAGTGATGGATGAGAGCGAGAGGGAAAAGGATACAAGGTAGTGGTCGGAGACTTGGAGGGGAGTTGCAATGAGGTTAGTGGAAGAACAGCATCTAGTAAAGATGAGGTCAAGCGTATTGCCTGCCTTGTGAGTAGGGGGGGAAGGTGAGAGGGTGAGGTCAAAAGAGGAGAGGAGTGGAAAGAAGGAGGCAGAGAGGAATGAGTCAAAGGTAGACGTGGGGAGGTTAAAGTCACCCAGAACTGTGAGAGGTGAGCCGTCCTCAGGAAAGGAGCTTATCAGGGCATCAAGCTCATTGATGAACTCTCCAAGGGAACCTGGAGGGCGATAAATGATAAGGATGTTAAGCTTGAAAGGGCTGGTAACTGTGACAGCATGGAATTCAAAGGAGGCGATAGACAGATGGGTAAGGGGAGAAAGGGAGAAAGACCACTTGGGAGAGATGAGGATCCCGGTGCCGCCACCCCGCTGACCAGAAGCTCTCGGGGTGTGCGAGAACACGTGGGCAGACGAGGAGAGAGCAGTAGGAGTAGCAGTGTTATCTGTGGTGATCCATGTTTCCGTCAGTGCCAAGAAGTCGAGGGACTGGAGGGAAGCATAGGCTGAGATGAACTCTGCCTTGTTGGCCGCAGATCGGCAGTTCCAGAGGCTGCCGGAGACCTGGGACTCCACGTGGGTGGTGCGCGCTGGGACCACCAGGTTAGGGTGGCCGCGGCCACGCGGTGTGAAGCGTTTGTATGGTCTGTGCAGAGAGGAGAGAACAGGGATAGACAGACACATAGTTGACAGGCTACAGAAGAGGCTACGCTAATGCAAAGGAGATTGGAATGACAAGTGAACTACACGTTTCGAATGTTCAGAAAGTTAAGCTTGCGTTGCAGAAATCTTATTGACCAAAATTATTAAAATGATACAGTACTGCGGAAGTGGGCTAGCTAGCAGTGGCTGCGTTGTTGACTTTGTTTGAGAGTGTCGCTGGCTAGGTAACCTCGGTAGCTAGCTATGTAACCTCGGTAACTGGCTCGTTAATTAGTATAAACTACACAATTGTCTTAGATACAAGGACAGCAAAGACAACTATGTAGCTAGCTAACACTACACTAATCAATCGTTCCGTTGATCCGTTGAATGTAATAGTTTCTACAGTGTTGCTATTCGGTGGCTAGCTGGCTAGCGAGCAGGTAGCATCACAATCACATGCAGATGTGGCCACGGCAACTAGAAACAGTGTTCAGTCACATAAGTGATGTCATGAGCAACACATTGTTTGAACGGACAGTTGATGAAATTATACAAAAGCTACGGTACGTATGTTACCAGAACCATTCTGTAGTGCTCAGCTACGGTACGTATGTTACCAGAACCATTCTGTAGTGCTCAGCTACGGTACGTATGTTACCAGAACCATTCTGTAGTGCTCAGCTACGGTACGTATGTTACCAGAACCATTCTGTAATGCTCAGCTACAGTACGTATGTTACCAGAACCATTCTGTAATGCTCAGCTACAGTACGTATGTTACCAGAACCATTCTGTAGTGCTCAGCTACAGTACGTATGTTACCAGAACCATTCTGTAGTGCTCAGCTACGGTACGTATGTTACCAGAACCATTCTGTAGTGCTCAGCTACGGTACGTATGTTACCAGAACCATTCTGTAGTGCTCAGCTACGGTACGTATGTTACCAGAACCATTCTGTAGTGCTCAGCTACGGTACGTATGTTACCAGAACCATTCTGTAGTGCTCAGCTACGGTACGTATGTTACCAGAACCATTCTGTAGTGCTCAGCTACGGTACGTATGTTACCAGAACCATTCTGTAGTGCTCAGCTACGGTACGTATGTTACCAGAACCATTCTGTAGTGCTCAGCTACGGTACGTATGTTACCAGAACCATTCTGTAGTGCTCAGCTACGGTACGTATGTTACCAGAACCATTCTGTAGTGCTCAGCTACGGTACATATGTTACCAGAACCATTCTGTAATGCTCAGCTACGGTACGTATGTTACCAGAACCATTCTGTAATGCTCAGCTACGGTACGTATGTTACCAGAACCATTCTGTAATGCTCAGCTACGGTACGTATGTTACCAGAACCATTCTGTAGTGCTCAGCTACGGTACGTATGTTACCAGAACCATTCTGTAGTGCTCAGCTACGGTACGTATGTTACCAGAACCATTCTGTAGTGCTCAGCTACGGTACGTATGTTACCAGAACCATTCTGTAGTGCTCAGCTACGGTACGTATGTTACCAGAACCATTCTGTAGTGCTCAGCTACGGTACGTATGTTACCAGAACCATTCTGTAATGCTCAGCTACAGTACGTATGTTACCAGAACCATTCTGTAGTGCTCAGCTACGGTATGTATGTTACCAGAACCATTCTGTAGTGCTCAGCTACGGTACGTATGTTACCAGAACCATTCTGTAATGCTCAGCTACGGTACGTATGTTACCAGAACCATTCTGTAGTGCTCAGCTACGGTACGTATGTTACCAGAACCATTCTGTAGTGCTCAGCTACGGTACGTATGTTACCAGAACCATTCTGTAGTGCTCAGCTACGGTACGTATGTTACCAGAACCATTCTGTAGTGCTCAGCTACGGTACATATGTTACCAGAACCATTCTGTAATGCTCAGCTACGGTACGTATGTTACCAGAACCATTCTGTAATGCTCAGCTACGGTACGTATGTTACCAGAACCATTCTGTAATGCTCAGCTACGGTACGTATGTTACCAGAACCATTCTGTAGTGCTCAGCTACGGTACGTATGTTACCAGAACCATTCTGTAGTGCTCAGCTACGGTACGTATGTTACCAGAACCATTCTGTAGTGCTCAGCTACGGTACGTATGTTACCAGAACCATTCTGTAGTGCTCAGCTACGGTACGTATGTTACCAGAACCATTCTGTAGTGCTCAGCTACGGTACGTATGTTACCAGAACCATTCTGTAATGCTCAGCTACAGTACGTATGTTACCAGAACCATTCTGTAGTGCTCAGCTACGGTATGTATGTTACCAGAACCATTCTGTAGTGCTCAGCTACGGTACGTATGTTACCAGAACCATTCTGTAATGCTCAGCTACGGTACGTATGTTACCAGAACCATTCTGTAGTGCTCAGCTACGGTACGTATGTTACCAGAACCATTCTGTAGTGCTCAGCTACGGTACGTATGTTACCAGAACCATTCTGTAGTGCTCAGCTACGGTACGTATGTTACCAGAACCATTCTGTAATGCTCAGCTACGGTACGTATGTTACCAGAACCATTCTGTAGTGCTCAGCTACGGTACGTATGTTACCAGAACCATTCTGTAGTGCTCAGCTACGGTACGTATGTTACCAGAACCATTCTGTAGTGCTCAGCTACGGTACGTATGTTACCAGAACCATTCTGTAGTGCTCAGCTACAGTACGTATGTTACCAGAACCATTCTGTAGTGCTCAGCTACAGTACGTATGTTACCAGAACCATTCTGTAATGCTCAGCTACAGTACGTATGTTACCAGAACCATTCTGTAGTGCTCAGCTACGGTACGTA